>NC_092037.1:22917670-23091849 GCF_003086295.3 Arachis hypogaea | reverse complement strand
CGTGAACATGTGATTGTATTGAATGGCTCCAATTGTTGTGTATAAAGGGAAGTTGGAGAATCAAATGAGGATTGCTATTAAGAGGTTCAATAGGAATGCTTGGCCGTTCTCGCAGTTTTGGTAAAGTTACCTTTCTTTCTAGTGATTCCAAAACCACACACTGTAACTTTCAATCCTCACAGGTATGGTCTCAATTTTAGTAATAAGGATAATTTCATTTTGTACTTCATAAGGAAGCTAGATCTGTTGGCCAGCTTCGTCACCAAAGATAGCGAATTTACTTGTTGTTGTTGTGAAGGCGAAGAGAGGTTGCTTTGCCGAATACTGCCCAACGAAACACTCGCAAAACACCTTTTCCATTGTAATAGCTTTTCTTTCATGTATATGATTTGTTCTTTTCTTTTAATAATTGGAAAACGAATTGGTATGCCTTGAATTAATATAGTGCTTACTATTTTGTTTTTATCTGCTTTGTCACGAGTCAATCCTGGTGCATTGTTGGTGCATAATATGGGATTAGTACTATCCAATACTGAATAACATTCATCTTGTTAAGAAAATTAGGTTTGTACTGTCAAAATACAAAATAGCACTCAAACTAAACAAAAAATCATAAATAAATCTTCCCAAAGAATTATGCTAGCTTCAATATTTGATGATTATCTTGTTTTCTGGTGATGGTTTCATGAACATACTGCTGAGTCTATGATATGCAAAATAATTGATGTTTGTCTCTATATCAGGGGAAACTCAACCGATGAAATGGCCAATGCGACTGAGAGTTGTTCTACATCTTGCAGAAGCTCTGGAATACTGCACGAGCAAAGGACGTGTGCTCTATCATGACCTTAACGCATATAGAGTTCTATTTGACGAGGTAAAATTTTGTGTCTTCCTTGTGTATGTGTCTAATGTAATTAAATTAATACAAATCCGGATTGCAATCTGTAAGTTGAAGAATAGTAGGATGGTTTAGCACGAATTTACATACCCTCCTGAGTATCTCAGAACTGGTAGCCATTTTTTCAGTAGTACATTTGTTGATATTAAAAAAATCAGTCTTTCATTTAGAATATATGATCATTAATCTTGTAAGAGAGGAGATAAAAATTTAAAATATTTTTCTTCTGTAGTAGAGTAACACCAGAAAGTGTAATATATAACTTTGGAACTCTTTTGCTTGACATTCTGAGTGGGAAGCATATCCCTCCATGTCATGTAAGTCATGTACTTTAGGAAAATCGTGCCATTGAAGATTGCACAATTTTATTTTTTATATATCCTTTGGTGTGTAAACTTGAATATTATATGTATGTGACAAGTATCTCTAATTTTTTGAAATGTTGGAGCAGGCTCTTGATTTGATTCGAGACAGAAATCTTCGGATGCTGACGGATTCTTGCTTGGAAGGACAGTTTTCTGATGATGATGGAACCGAGTTGGTGCGCTGGGCATCTCGATGTTTACAGTACGAACCAAGAGAGAGGCCTAATCCGAAGTCATTAGTGGCTGCTTTGGCCCCTCTTCAGAAAGAGACAGAGGTTGGTATAATACTGTCATTCATTTGATTTCTTCTGTTATCTTTTTATTTCTTTTAGGTTCCTTCACATGAATTGATGGGTATTCCGCATGGTTCTACTTTAGCTTCATTGTCTCCGCTCGGTGAAGCTTGTTCAAGAAAGGACCTGACTGCCATTCATGAAGTTTTGGAAAAACTTGGCTATAAAGATGATGAGAGAATTGCAAATGAGGTTCTCTATCTAAATTTGCTATATGCCTCTAAAATTGTTTTGGAAAAAGTTTAGTGTGCTTATGGTTTATATTTTCTGTTTTCAGGATTTTGTGAAGAAAAAAGAGAAATCAGTGTTCTGTTTTCATCTCGTGTTTCTCTTTTTCTTCACAAAATCCTGAAAATAAAAAAACACTGAAAATTAAAATGAAAATGCAAACCAAAAGCATCACGTGTTCTTTTTATATTGACTTATTCAGACAAACTATTAAGTAATATGTAATTTTTTATTTAACTTTTACCTTATTTCTGTGTCATGTGCTAATTTGAGTTTTTCTCTGTTGTGATGCTACAGTTATCTTTCCAGATGTGGACTGATCAAATGCAGGACATGCTAAATTGTAAGAAAAAAGGCGATGCGGCTTTCTGGCAGAAAGATTTTAGACTTGCAATTGAGTTCTATACACAGGTAGATTTCTCATAGGGATGCTCAATCATCTAAATTTGTCTTACCTTTCTTTTTAGTCCTTAATGAACTATGAATAATACAATTGCAAGTTATATCCTTGCTCATGTGAAGTTTACGTAAGGGTTAGTTGTACTTTTCCTTGCCCTTAGAACTTTATGTCATGCACTTTAATACTTGAATTCTAAAAATGTGCAAATTGACACTCTAAATTTCTCCAGATATGCAAATTAACCATGTTAACAATTTTTTTCATCAGTTGTTAACAAAAGTTTAAGGTGCCACAGTTGCATATTTCGAAAAGTTTAGAGGGTCAATTTTCACATAACACAATGTTTTCAGGGGTCCTTTTTGCACATTTTTAAAGTTTAGCAGTTAAAGTACATATAAGGTAAATTTTAATTAACCCTTTACATAATGATGTATAGTTTTTGATTTTTAATTAAAATATTCATTAACAAGATAGAGTAACATTCAAGAACATAGCCTTTCTGTTATTTGATCTATATATGCACACACACATAATGACATAAATATTGTTGTGTTATATATCACTAGAGTAAGACCTTATTTATCTAATGCAAAAGTAGATTAAATTAGTTTGGTAAATGATATGTGAAAACTTGTATTCAAATGAGAAACAATAATAGCAACAAATCCATGATTGTTTTGCATATCCTCTCTACAGTTTCGTCCCTCAAAAGTAAAAATCACAATACCATACCTTGATCGCTATTTTAAACAAAATAGATTTCTCTGTTACTTTCAGTTCATTGATGCCGGAACAATGGTTTCTCCAACGGTACATGCGCGTCGCAGTTTGTGTTATCTCATGAGCGAAATGCCGTAGGAAGCGCTAGGCGATGCAATGCAAGCGCAAGTGATTTCCCCTTTGTGACACATTGCATCTTATCTTCAGTATGATTCAGTGGGTGGACTTGGAATGGAGCATGAAGCACAAGTAGCACTCAAAGAGGGAACAACATTGGAAGCCAAAAGGAGTGGACAAAAATGAAGAGTGTGTTTTGTACATAACACAGTTTCATTGCAATGGTTATACTTATACACATATAATTATCATGTATTATTCAAGAAACAAATGATTGGATGATGAGTGTAATTGGTGATTGAACACCCCTACCCCTTTTTATTGGGTAGGCTTGGATGTTGGTTAAGTTCTTATCCATGATTGATTTGATTAATGATGGAGCATTAATACAAACTCAGCATCATTTTATTTCTTTAATAACAGGAAGAAAAAAAAACTGTGAAATGTGGAAATGTTCATTCTTATTACTATTGAGCACTTGTAAAAAAATATGAAGAGTGAATACATGAATGGATGCCCGAGTCAAGAGTCAATTTTTTTTTTGTTGCCAGTTAGGTATCATTTTTCTAACTAAACACAACTTTTTGCTTCTTTCTTTTTTTTTGCCCTTATTTTTCTTTGTGGAAAAAAAAAGAGGAATAAAACAAGGAAGAGTACGGAGGAAAAAAATGCAGACAAGGACACATACAAAGAAGGGTGTTTTTGATGAAAATTCATGTGCAGTTTTTTATTAATTTCACATGAAGTTAGTACAGAACCTGTTCGACCAAATGCCCCAAAGGAGCCTCTGTCCATTGGCTCATCGCGTGTCAATGCAATGCAATCACGCACCACCACCTTTCTCATCCATAGTAAATCCAAACCCTTCTTCGTTCTCCCCTCTCTTCTATTCTCAACCACCATCCACAACCACACCATTCAACATGGACAACACCACCACTCCACCACCACCTTCCACAACCGCAACCTTGTCGCCATCATCCACTCCCTCTGTGACGCCCACCGTTTCAATGAAGCCCACAACATCTTCTCCCTCTTCCTCTCCTCCGGCTTCCTCCCTGACCACCGCACCTCCAACGTTCTCCTCTCCCGCCTCCTCTCCTCTCGAACCCCGCACCGAACCTGGGCTTGTGCCCTTTCTTTGATCCAAGCTAACCACGGCTTCGTTCACTCCATTGTAACCTATCACCGCTTAATGGATCACTTTTGCAGGTTCGGTCAACCCCAACAAGCTCACATACTGTTCTTCGACATGAAGGGTAGAGGGCATTGCCCCAATGTGGTTTCTTATACTACTCTCATTAATGGGTACTGCTTAATTGGTGGAATTGGTGATGCCCGCAAGGTGTTTGATGAAATGCTTGATAGTGGTATTGCGGCAAATTCTTTGACTTATAGTGTTTTAGTCGGCGGGTTTCTTAGGAAGAAGGATATAGAAGGAGCAAAGGGAATGATGTGCCAGTTATGGGAGAAGATGAGGGTTGAAAGGGAGGCTTCGATGAAGATGGCAGCCTTTGCGAATCTGGTTGATTCTCTGTGTAGGGGAGGGTTCTTCAATGAATTGTTTAGGATAGCCGAGGAGTTTGCATTAGGGGGCAGTTTGTGTGAGGAGGTTGCATATGGACAGATGATAGATTCACTCTGCAAGGTTGGGAGGTATCATGCGGCTGCTAGGATTGTGTATATAATGAGGAAGAGAGGATTAGTTCCGAGTGTAGCATGTTATAATTATATTATACATGGGTTTAGCAAGGATGGTGATTGTATGAGAGCTTATCAGTTATTAGAGGAAGCTGAATTCGGATTCTTGCTTTCTGAGCATACCTACAAGGTGTTGGTGGAAGCTCTTTGCCAAGTGCTGGATGTGGACAAGGCAAGGAAAGTTCTTGAACACATGCTAAGTAGGGAAGGCGTCAACAAGACTAGGATTTACAACACCTATTTAAGAGCTCTTTGTATTGTGGATAATCCAACTGAACTCTTGAATGTGCTTGTGCTCATGCTTCAAAGCCAGTGTCATGCAGATGTGATCACACTTAACGCAGTTATCAATGGATTTTGCAAGGTGGGGAGGATTGATGAAGCTCTAACGGTATTACAGGACATGTTGAGTGGTAAATTTTTCGCTCCCAATGTTGTGACCTTCACTACTATAATTTCTGGTTTATTGGACACTGCAAGAGTTGATGAAGCTGTTGAGTTGCTCCATAAAGTAATGCTTGAAAATGGTGTAAGACCGAGTGTTGCGACATATAATGCTTTTCTCCGAGGCCTATTCAAACTAAAGAGGCCAAATGATGCATTGAGGGCCTTCAATAATATGGCAAGTAATGGCATTACTGCAGATAGTACCACTTATACTGTTGTGGTAGATGGTCTATGTGAATCTAACCAAAGAGATGAAGTGAAGAATTTTTGGCACAATGTTATATGGCCTTCAGGGATTCATGATAATTTTGTGTATGCAGCAATTCTAAAAGGGTTCTGTCGCACCAATAACTTTAATGAAGCTTGTCATTTTTTGTATGAACTGGTAGATTCTAGGGTGTCTCCAAATATATTTAGTTATAATATTGTGATCAATTGTGCTTGCAATCTAGGTTTGAAAAGTGAGGCTTACCATATTGTTAGAGAGATGAAAAGGAATAAACTCACACCTGATTGTGTGACATGGAGGATTCTTGACAAGCTACATGGCAAAGTGAGGACGCACAATCATTTTGAAGATCGAAATTTGTCAGCACTCTATGACAGAGCTTCACTTGGTACTTGATGGATGGTGCTGCCATTTTTTAGACCTTGGTGGGATTGCTACCGTATTGAATTGATGTATGTTGCATGCTTCAATCCTACATTTGTGCCTTTGGACAAGTAATTAAGCATTATTTTTATATATTATAGACAGATAAATATAGTCTTCTCATTAATAAAATACAAAATTTCTACCACAGTTCCATTATTATTTATTGATCTAAGTCCATTTATAATTTCTCTTGGGTTGGTAGACAAATGGCCCATCAGCTTTCACAGCTGTTAGAGCTTCTCTCTTAGTTTTTTATTAGCTTTAACCATGAAACACAAAGCCAATGTGTCATGTCTGTCTTTAGTTATATAGTAAAATCATTTTACTATATAACTAAAGACATTTTAGACTTTTTATCCATCACTATATGACAAAGACTTGACTGCTACTCAGATGGTACTTGCTATATTGCTGTCTATAATATATAAAAATAATGCTTAATTACTTGTCCAAAGGCACAAATGTAGGATTGAAGCATGCAACATACATCAATTCAAGACGGTAGCAATCCCACCAAGGTCTAAAAAATGGCAGCACCATCCATCAAGTACCAAGTGAAGCTCTGTCATAGAGTGCTGACAAATTTTGATCTTCAAAATGATTGTGCGTCCTCACTTTGCCATGTAGCTTGTCAAGAATCCTCCATGTCACACAATCAGGTGTGAGTTTATTCCTTTTTATCTCTCTAACAATATGGTAAGCCTCCCTTTTCAAACCTAGATTGCAAGCACAATTGATCACAATATTATAACTAAATATATTTGGAGACACCCCAGAATCTACCAGTTCATACAAAAAATGACAAGCTTCATTAAAGTTATTGGTGCGATAGAACCCTTTTAGAATTGCTGCATAAACAAAATTATCATGAATCCCTGAAGGCCATATAACATTGTGCCAAAAATTTTTTGCTTCATCTATTTGGTTAGATTCACATAGACCATCTACCACAACAGTATAAGTGGTACTATCTGCAGTAATGCCATTACTTGCCATATTATTGAAGGCCCTCAATGCATCATTTGGCCTCTTTAGTTTGAATAGGCCTCGGAGAAAAGCATTATATGTCGCAACACTCGGTCTTACACCATTTTCAGGCATTACTTTATGGAGCAACTCAACAGCTTCATCAACTCTTGCAGTGTCCAATAAACCAGAAATTATAGTAGTGAAGGTCACAACATTGGGAGCGGAAAATTTACCACTCAACATGTCCTGTAATACCGTTAGAGCTTCATCAATCCTCCCCACCTTGCAAAATCCATTGATAACTGTGTTAAGTGTGATCACATCTGCATGACACTGGCTTTGAAGCATGAGCACAAGCACATTCAAGAGTTCTGTTGGATTATCCACAATACAAAGAGCTCTTAAATAGTGTTGTAAATCTTAGTCTTGTCGACGCCTTCCCTACTTAGCATGTGTTCAAGAACTTTCCTTGCCTTGTCCACATCCAGCACTTGGCAAAGAGCTTCCACCAACACCTTGTAGGTATGCTCAGAAAGCAAGAATCCGAATTCAGCTTCCTCTAATAACTGATAAGCTCTCATACAATCACCATCCTTGCTAAGCCCATGTATAATATAATTATAACATGCTACACTCGGAACTAATCCTCTCTTCCTCATTATATACACAATCCTAGCAGCCGCATGATACCTCCCAACCTTGCAGAGTGAATCTATCATCTGTCCATATGCAACATCCTCACACAAACTGCCCCCTAATGCAAACTCTTTGGCTATCCTAAACAATTCATTGAAGAACCCTCCCCTACACAGAGAATCAACCAGATTCGCAAAGGCTGCCATCTTCATCGAAGCCTCGCTTTCAACCCTCATCTTTTCCCACAACTGGCACATCATTCCCTTTACTCCATCTATATCCTTCTTCCTAAGAAACCCGCCGACTAAAACACTATAAGTCAAAGAATTTGCCGCAATACCACTATCAAGCATTTCATCAAACACCTTGCGGGCATCACCAATTCCACCAATTAAGCAGTACCCATTAATGAGAGTAGTATAAGAAACCACATTGGGGCAATGCCCTCTACCCTTCATGTCGAAGAACAGTATGTGAGCTTGTCGGGGTTGACCAAACCTGCAAAAGTGATCCATTAAGCGGTGATAGGTGACAATGGAGGGAACGAAGCCGTGGTTAGCTTGGATCAAAGAAAGGGCACAAGCCCAGGTTCGGTGCGGGGTTCGAGAGGGGAGGAGGCGGGAGAGGAGAACGTTGGAGGTGCGGTGGTCAGGGAGGAAGCCGGAGGAGAGGAAGAGGGAGAAGATGTTGTGGGCTTCATCGAAACAGTGGGCGTCACAGAGGGAGTGGATGATGGCGGCAAGGTTGCGGTTGTGGAAGGTGGTGGTGGAGTGGTGGTGTTGTCCATGTTGAATGGTGTGGTTGTGGATGGTGGTTGAGAATGGAAGAGAGGGGAGAACGAAGAAGGGTTTGGATTTACTATGGATGAGAAAGGTGGTGGTGCGTGATTGTATTGCATTGACACACGATGAGCCAATGGACAGAGGCTCCTTTGGGGCATTTGGTCGAACAGGTTCTGTACTAACTTCACGTGAAATTAATAAAAAACTGCACATGAATTTTCATCATAAACACCCTTCTTTGTATGTGTCCTTGTCTGCATTTTTTTTCCTCCGTACTCTTCTTTATTTTATTCCTCTTTTTTTTCCAAAAAGAAATATAAGGGCAAAAAAAAGAAAGAAGCAAAAAGTTGTGTTTAGTTAGAAAAATGATACCTAACTAGCAACAAAAAAAATTTTGACTCTTGACTCGGGCATCCATTCTTGTATTCACTCTTCATATTTTTTTACAAGTGCTCAATAGTAACAAGAATGTACATTTCCACATTTCACATTTTTTTTCCTTCCTGTTATTAAAGAAATAAAATGATGCTGAGTTTGTATTAATGCTCCATCATTAATCAAATCAAATCATGGATAAGAACTTAACCAACATCCAAGCCTACCCAATAAAAAGGGGTAGGGGTGTTCAATCACCAATTACACTCATCATCCAATCATTTGTTTCTTGAATAATACATGATAATTATATGTGTATAAGTATAACCATTGCAATGAAACTGTGTTATGTACAAAACACACTCTTCATTTTTGTCCACTCCTTTTGGCTTCCAATGTTGTTCCCTCTTTGAGTGCTACTTGTGCTTCATGCTCCATTCCAAGTCCACCCAATGAAACATACTGAAGATAAGATGCAATGTGCCACAAAGGGGAAATCACTTGCGCTTGCATTGCATCGCCTAGCGCTTCCTGCGGCATTTCACTCATGAGATAACACAAACTGCGACGCGCATGTACCGTTGGAGAAACCATTGTTCCGGCATCAATGAACTGAAAGTAACAGAGAAATCTATTTTGTTTAAAATAGCGATCAAGGTATGGTATTGTGATTTTTAACTTTTGAGGGACGAAACTGTAGAGAGGATATGAAAAACAATCATGGATTTGTTGCTATTATTGTTTCTCATTTGAATACAAGTTTTCACATATCATTTACCAAACTAATTTAATCTACTTTTGCACTAGATAAATAAGGTCTTACTCTAGTGATATATAACACAACAATATTTATGTCATTATGAGTGTGTGCATATATAGATCAAATAACAGAAAGGCTATGTTCTTGAATGTTACTCTATCTTGTTAATGAATATTTTAATTAAAAATAAAAAACTATTCATCATTATGTAAAGGGTTAATTGAAATTTACCTTATATGTACTTTAACTGCTAAACTTTAAAAATGTGCAAAAAGGACCTCTGAAAACATTGTGTTATGTGAAAATTGACCCTCTAAACTTTCCGAAATATGCAACTGTGGCATCTTAAACTTTTGTTAACAACTGATGAAAAAAATTGTTAACATGGTTAATTTGCATATCTGGAGAAATTTAGAGTGTCAATTTGCACATTTTTAGAATTCAAGTATTAAAGTGCATGACATAAAGTTCTAAGGGCAAGGAAAAGTACAACTAACCCTTACATAAACTTCACATGAGCAAGGATATAACTTGCAATTGTATTATTCATAGTTCATTAAGGACTAAAAAAGAAAGGTAAGACAAATTTAGATGAATGAGCATCCCCATGAGAAATCTACCTGTGTATAGAACTCAATTGCAAGTCTAAAATCTTTCTACCGGAAAGCCGCATCGCCTTTTTTCTTACAATTTAGCATGTCCTGCATTTGATCAGTCCACATCTGGAAAGATAACTGTAGCATCACAACAGAGAAAAACTCAAATTAGCACACGACAAAGAAACAAGGTAAAAGTTAAATAAAAAATTACATATTACTTAATAGTTTGTCTGAATAAGTCAATATAAAAAGAACACATGATGCTTTTGGTTTGCATTTTCATTTTAATTTTCAGTTTTTTTTATTTTCAGGATTTTGTGAAGAAAAAGAGAAACACGAGATGAAAACAGAACACTGGTTTCTCTTTTTTCTTCACAAAATCCTGAAAACAGAAAATATAAACCATAAGCACACTAAACTTTTTCCAAAACAATTTTAGAGGCATATAGCAAATTTAGATAGAGAACCTCATTTGCAATTCCCTCATCATCTTTATAGCCAAGTTTTTCCAAAACTTCATGAATGGCAGTCAGGTCCTTTCTTGAACAAGCTTCATCGAGCGGAGACAATGAAGCTAAAGTAGAACCATGCGGGATACCCATCAATTCATGTGAAGGAACCTAAAAGAAATAAAAAGATAACAGAAGAAATCAAATGAATGACAGTATTATACCAACCTCTGTCTCTTTCTGAAGAGGGGCCAAAGCAGCCACTAATGACTTCGGATTAGGCCTCTCTCTTGGTTCGTACTGTAAACATCGAGATGCCCAGCGCACCAACTCGGTTCCATCATCATCAGAAAACTGTCCTTCCAAGCAAGATGAATGTTATTCAGTTATTGGACAGTACTAATCCCATATTATGCACCAACAATGCACCATGATTGACTCGTGACAAAGCAGATAAAAACAAAATAGTAAGCACTATATTAATTCAAGGCATACCAATTGGTTTTCCAATTATTAAAAGAGAAGAACAAATCATATGCATGAAACAAGCTATTACAATGGAAAAGGTGTTTTGCGAGTGTTTCGTTGGGCATGTATTCGGCCACACGCAACCTCTTTTCGCCTTCACAACAACAACCAAGCAAATTCGCCAATCTTTGGTGACGAAGCTGGCCAACAGATCTAGCTTCCTCCTGAAGTTACAAAATGAAATTATCCTTATTAACTAAAATTGAGACCAATACCATGTGAGGATTGAAAGTTACAGTGTGTGGTTTTAGAATCCACTAAGAAAGAAAGGTAACATTTACCAAAAACTGCCGAGAATCGGGCCAAGCATTCCTATTGAACCTCTTAATAGCAATCCTCATTTGATTCTCCAACTTCCCTTTATACACAACATTTGGAGCCTTCTCTCCATGTTCAGATACTATATTCTGAACAGAGAAACTGGATGTCGCATTCTTAAGTTGCTCAAATGTATATTCGCGAAATGCAGGCCAATTATCGGCTTCACTTCTATCTTCATTTCCTGGAAAAGAAAACATTACATTAAACATCTATGAACCACAATTTCTTGAAATTACTGAGCAGAACATAATGCACCATAATATTATTAACAGTGTATTATTGTTACCTACCAGTATGCGGAACTTCAATAACAGATGTCTTAACTTGTGAATTTACGCAGCACGGCACGAGGCTGGAGAACTGAATCCCCATTTTGATTCACTAAAATAATAATATTTGAAGTTATGACAACCTCTTCCACTTTCAATTATTTGAATTTCTGTATATATCCAAAAAAAAAACATATGCAGCTGCAAATTTTGGAACAAGAAATGCCTGTAACTCACATTAAAAAAAAATCCTTGTTTAAGGTTTAAAGGGTTTAAAAGAGCATAGCCTTTGATCACTCTCAAGCAACTAAAACAAAGTCATCAAGCACTAGCATCAAGAACCATTTTCACAATTAACAAGAAGAGAAGACAATGATCATAACAACATAAAAAAATACCCAACAAATGTAAAACTGCTTCATTTAAGAAGGGAATATGATAGTACTTTTCATTATTTTTTGTACATTTTTCGTTTCGTTGGGTTGGTGAAGAGAATTGAAGATGTCACATACATAGAAACACAAAGTAATAACAAAATCATCACAAAGCAATAATCCCAAATCCATATGATCTTTAAATACTACACAACCAAACAACTAAGCAATTTTAGCATTTAAAGCTAAAAGATAAATAAAAAGGACATCCATCATAGATGAAACATTTAAATGCATTTCATAAAAGTTAGGGGGAGAAATCATAAACACACAAAAGCTGAATATTTAGCTTCACATGACAGCATAGTATCTAAGCATCTATTTGCATCTAGCTTTCAATTTTTTTTCTCTTATTTCACTTTCTCCCTTTTTCTCTCCGAGTCAACTCAATAGTATAGTTAGAAAATGCACCTAAAGTCTTTTCCATTTTTTCTACTTTGCCAAACTAAACAATGAATAAAGCAGCACTTTTTGAACCTACCCAAAAAGCAATTTCACCTTTGAAATTCTTCTTCAGTTCTTCTTCAATGGCAGTGATGAAAAAAAGTTGACTCCTTCTTTTCTCCTCTCTCTTACCTAGACCAAATCAAAAGCTTTTGCGAGATCCACATTTTCTTCCCAGAAAACAAAAGAGAAAAATAATAATAAAACCAGGAAAATTGTCTGAATTTTTCAAAGTTCAAGTCTTTTTCTCGATCCAATCAAACCCCCATTTATCATTTTCCTCGGAAAACTTGGGATTTTCTTCTTTTGTTTCCTCCAAAACCCAACAATTCTTCAACCCAGATCAAGTAAAATATTAAAACCCAATTTTTTAAGTATAAAAAAATTTTCGTTTTTTAAATTGAAGAAAATCAATAAAGGAAGAATGAAAACTCTAGCTGAACTGATCAACTTTGTGAGAAGCACAAAATCTATAAAGAAAAATGATGGTGAGTGATGACGAAACTAGGCTTCTCAATTTTATTTTATTGGCCCTTTCATTTGGAATAAAATTATAGGCCATGGATTCCTTAATCCTATATTTTTGTAGGAGTATCATTAACCTTCATAAAAATAATTACAAAATATACTCCATTTTTTTTGAAAAAGTTACTAATTTTATTTTGATCCTTTCAATTATTGATTTTTTAACTTTGTCCCTTTTCTCTTTTTTTGAGTACGAAAAACGGAGAGAAATTAGAGTTCTTGGAGAGCATCAACAAGATTGAAGAAATCTCCTTCCAAAATAGAGTGTGGATTGAAAAACCTAACTCTGCCCTCCCCTTTCTTTTTGATTTCAGAGGCATTGAGAGAATAGAAGTAGCTAGGGTTTCATTCAACTTCAATCCTGCCATTCTCATCCTCTTCCTCTGCTGCAAATTTTGTACGCCTCCGCCACCGCCGCTCCCTGCTTCTTTTCATTCTTACATTAGAAGCATTCAGAGAAGAAAAGGTCCGCTAGGATTTTCATACAATTTCAATTCCTGCATTTCTCTCTTCCTCTTCCTCTACTGCACATCTCACTAGCATATTCTCGCCGCCGCAATACGCCGCAACCTGCGACTGCCGCCGCGCTAGCTGCCGCCGCCGCGCAAGACTGCTGACAGACATTCTCAAGGATGACAGCAATTCTAACTCTGTATGTTCTCTAGTAATTTGTTTCCCTGTCTCCTTATTTTTGCAGCCTTCCCCAATTAAATCTTGGTTAATTTGCTATTATCATTGTGATCTTATTGGTGTTGTGGTTTGATCCTTGATGCGCTTTCTCTGTTTTTTGGCGTTCGATTAGGAATTCGTGCAATCTTTTCATGGGAACATGTGCGATGATGAAGCCTTGAAAGTCATCAAGTTGGGGATTCCTGGTTGATTTTGTTGAAGCCATTATGGAGGTAGTTCCATCCAATTTGATCACATCTCAGGATAAAGACTGCAATTTTGTAACTTTTAATTTGATTCCATATTCCAGACAGCTTATACTGTCTAAAGTCTTCGATATTTCTTTATGCCTATGCAGATCTTGCATTTTTTTATATTAAAAGCAAAGTTTTTGAAAGAAGTTAGTTGCTATTTAAAAACATTGCAACTTTTTCATGTGAGGTTGTTAGAAAATACTACGTGATTTCACATAATTTTGTGCCCAACAAACTCAAGGTTACCCTGTGAAATTCTTAGTGTTTGTTTGGCTTTTGTTCTTGTTTTCTGTTTCTGCTTTCAGTTTTTAGGACTCTAGGAAGAAGTGGTAAAACATGAAACGAAAATAGAAAACACCATCTTGATAAATAGTGTATAGTTTCTGCTGAGTGAGTGGTGAAAATGTTGCTTGACAAATGGTTTTTATCCCAAACTGAAAAGCTACTTGTTCATCATGCATGATCTTGTTAACTAAAATAAATATTGCTAATTGTGTTCTCTCTGTTCTCCTACTTATAACTACAGGATAAGCCAGCTTTCATATTCTGTGTCGAAGACAGAGCACTCTTTTTTTTGAAGAGCAACTTTTTTATTGTTTTGGTAAACTTATCCAGGATTCAAGAGCCGCGTTAAGTTCTTTAGTATTCTTGATCCAACAAGACCCTGTAATTATGTTTCTGAAATCTCTGATGCTGGATTTCTTGGTCCTCTTTTCAAGGTATTATTTCTGACCTTGTATCTCTCTTTGGTTTTACACCTATGATTGACTAGTTCTTGATCGAAGTTTATTATACATTTTGTAAAATACATTCCAGGTTACCATGGAAGAACATCCAACTGAAGCTTTCACAAACACATCAGCGGATAAGTGTTGGGAAATAATTCTTGACAGACTAAACGCTGAGATCGAGAGGTGTAAGAGTCTAGGTGAACAAGAACTCCCTCCCTTGGAGGTTTTGCAAAGCATTAATGGTCATAAAATGTTCGGATTCCTTAATCCATCCATTATTCAGGTAACGCTATCTCAAATATTGAATATCGTTTCAGCCACCGAGGAAGTTATGATCTAACTTCTGAAGTTTTAATCAATTCTGGCAAACAATTTCAGGCCATTGAAGCTCAAGATCCCAATCATCAATGTGTAGAGTACTAGCATCACAAAGAACTTTCCTCTGAACCTTCAGGCAGTGGAAATGATGCCTCTAAGTGCTCAAATGGTTCAAGCAACTCTCTGGGTGATGTCAAGACCAAACTTTTCGGCTTCAATTTGATAAAGCAGGAGCAAGAAGATAACATAGAAGGACATTTTCGTTCATTTGAAGAGATGAAGTCATTGCTACAAGGATTCCTAAAAAAGGCCAGTCCTGCCGAGTTGAGTGCAATGCTCAAGTTATTTAGCTCTGATTTACAAGTTACTCAATGGAGAGCGGCATTCGTAGCGTTGATCGAAGAGATCCAGAAAGGTTGTAGATAAAAGAAGAATAAGATCTCTCTAGTCATTTTTCAATTTATTCAGTAGTTAGGTCCATTCATAACTAAACTGAAGAAAATTCTGGGTAAGGCCAAGATATAAAATTTTCTTTTGTTCCTAGTAATAGAGTGAACTTGTTAGTTAGAGGTGGCTAATGCTATTAAACACACATTGTAGTTGCTAGTGCCTTTGTCCCATTTATACTTTTCTTTTTTATATTTATATTTTTCTTTTTAAGCTAGCTTTTGGTGTCAATTAGGCTTTATTGATTTCATCCTTACTGATCTCCATTTATCTCTAAATTTCTGTATATAAACAGAAAAAGAAATGCTGCTGATATATAAATGATGATTGATATCAATAGAAACAATACATGGAGAACTTTGCTCCTCAAATAATGTGTTTCACTTTCAACCCTTGTGTTGTAATTATTCTATAATTAGTACATATTTGTTTATATTAGGATAGATTTGGTGCAGATTTGTTTTGAATAGCTTTTATTACCTGTTATTTTCTTTCCTTAATTAGGTTGTAAATAATCTTTATATTCTGTATGTAATCACTCTTTAAGTGAAACAATTCAGGAATAATATTTAAAAATCTTCTTTTCAAGTCCTTGGCTACTCTCTTTTAAGTTCATATTTCAGTATTGTTCTCCTACAGGGCCTAGTATACCAAGACATGTTTATAAAGCATAGCATTCACAATTTTTGTCACCTTTACATTGAATAAGATTGAACACTTGGTACACTTGGTGCACCAATCCTCTTTTTAAGTTTCATTGTTTTTAAGATCAAAATATTCTTATGGTATGTCAGAAACGAAAAATTAATAAAAGAAATGTGGCCCGGAAAATTGTTAAGTGAGGTCATTTTCATCTAGAGGCTGGTCTTCCTGTCTGGCAGTGTTACCCTTCAATGCACTCACATCTCCTGTTGGCAGTTTCCTTGCTAGCCTAATCATCTGTAGAATTCAAAACTCACATACTAAGTTTCATACAAAGGCTAGTTCACATCACAAGAATTGTGCCACAAGCTCTTACTTCTTACCACTCAGTATGCTTACATTAGAAATCAATGTAATTAGGGACAGGATAACAAAATATATAGTGAAAAATAAGTAATATCCCGAATTAATTTCTAAGAAAACTTGTAGCCAAATATTTTGTTCTTCAAATATTTTAATCGGTCTTAACATCAAACTGTTCATTAATATAGAAGAATTAATACGAGGATTTTAAAAATTTTTAGCAACTGTTGTGTCTTTGTTACATAATAATAGGGATCGATTTGTCTAACCTTTTACCAAAATTTGACGTCTAATAAAATAAAAGGTTAAAGCCTGATTTGGTAATTAAAATTTGTTGAGGATTAAAAATCTTTTAGAAGCCGATATTGGTATTACACTCTAAAAAATTGATTCTCTGATGTATGAATTTTCTGACTGAACAGTTATTAGAACTTCTTCTAAAACCACCTTGTATGAAATCTGAATATGATCATACACAGGAAATGTAATATATACAAACTTAGGTTACCGAGTGGTCAAGATTTGAAATGCTGCTCGATTGGGCGATACGTTTGATTTCTTCAATGTCTCCATCTGAGTATGCAGCAAGGAGATTGCTAGCACAGCGATTCTGGTCACTTTTGCAAAAAGCATCAATCCTAGACACACCACACAACCATATTATCCATAGATATTAATAATTGATTAAAGTGACATTCAATCTTTTATAGTAAAGGAAACTAACAAGAGAGGAGGCAGAAACTCACTGAGAGCAGTCATTATAACACATCTCTGCTTGCTTGTAGTCATTAGTATAAAGGTAGATAATAATTGCACTGAGATATGCCTGCATTTATGAGCATCTCTGTTAGAGGAATTTTTCCCTAAAAATAACAAGCAAATTCCATCACAGCAACATACAATATATATACAGTTACAGTTCAAATGCAGAATGCAAAATTAAATCAATCCTAACCTTGCACTGGCTATTGGTAGCATTACACTTGGAAGCTGCTAAGCCGAACTTCAATTGGAGAGGCGCAGCGTCCAAATACCTTTGTGTTACAGAAAACATACCCCGGAAAATGTTGCAAAATCAGCATTCAAGGAAAATTGAATGAAAATTTTGAGATAGCGTTACCTGAATAATGGATGGCTTAAGGAATCTGACCATTATGTGAAATCACGTAGTATTTTCTAACAACCTCACATGAAAAAGTTGCAATGTTTTTAAATAGCAACTAACTTCTTTCAAAAACTTCGCTTTTAATATAAAAAAATGCAACATCTGCATAGGCATAAAGAAATATAGAAGACTTTAGACAGTATAAGCTGTCTGGAATATGGAATCAAATTAAAAGTTACAAAATTGCAGTCTTTATCCTGAGATGTGATCAAATTGGATGGAACTACCTCCATAATGGCTTCAACAAAATCAACCAGGAATCCCCAACTTGATGACTTTCAAGGCATCATCATCGCACAGGTTCCCATGAAAAGATTGCACGAATTCCTAATCGAACGCCAAAAAACAGAGAAAGCGCATCAAGCATCAAACCACAACACCAATAAATCACAACGATAATAGCAAATTAACCAAGATTTAATTGGGGAAGGCTGCAAAAATAAGGAGACAGGGAAATAGATTACTAGAGAACATACAGAGTTAGAATTGCTGTCATCCTTGAGAATGTCTGTCAGCAGTCTTGCGCGGCGGCGGCAGCTAGCGCGGCGGCGGTCGCAGGTTACGGCGGTGAGAATATGCCTGTGAGATGTGCAGCAGAGGAAGAGGAAGAGAGAAATGCAGGAATTGAAATTGTATGAAAACCCTAGCGGACCTTTTCTTCTCTGAATGCTTCTAATGTAAGAATGAAAAGAAGCAGGGAGCGGCGGCGGCGGAGGCGTACGAAATTTACAGCAGAGGAAGAGGATGAGAATGGCAGGATTGAAGTTGAATGAAACCCTAGCTACTTCTCTTCTCTCAATGCCTCTGAAATCAAAAAGAAAGGGGAGGGCAGAGTTAGGTTTTTCAATCCACACTCTATTTTGGAAGGAGATTTCTTCAATCTTGTTGATGCTCTCCAAGAACTCTAATTTCTCTCCGTTTTTCGTACTCAAAAAAAGAGAAAAGGGACAAAGTTAAAAAATCAATAATTGAAAGGATCAAAAAAAAATTAGTAACTTTTTCAAAAAAAAATGGAGTATATTTTGTAATTATTTTTATGAAGGTTAATGATACTCCTACAAAAATACAGGATTAAGGAATCTATGGCCTTAATTTTATTCCAAATGAAAGGGCCAATAAAATAAAATTGAGAAGCCTAGTTTCATCATCACTCACCATCATTTTTCTTTATACATTTTGTGCTTCTCACAAAGTTGATCAGTTCAGCTAGAGTTTCATTCTTCCTTTATTGATTTTCTTCAATTTAAAAAACGAAAATTTTTTTATACTTAAAAAATTGGGTTTTAATATTTTACTTGATCTGGGTTGAAGAATTGTTGGGTTTTGGAGGAAACAAAAGAAGAAAATCCCAAGTTTTCTGAGGAAAATGATAAATGGGGTTTGATTGGATCGAGAAAAAGACTTGAACTTTGAAAAATTCAGACAATTTTCCTGGTTTTATTATTATTTTTCTCTTTTGTTTTCTGGGAAGAAAATGTGGATCTCGTAAAAGCTTTTGATTTGGTCTAGGTAAGAGAGAGGAGAAAAGAAGGAGTCAACGTTTTTTTCTCACTGCCATTGAAGAAGAATTTCAAAGGTGAAATTGCTTTTTGGGTAGGTTCAAAAAGTGCTGCTTTATTCATTGTTTAGTTTGGCAAAGTAGAAAAAATGGAAAAGACTTTAGGTGCATTTTCTAACTATACTATTGAGTTGACTCGAAGAGAAAAAAGGAGAAAGTGAAATAAGAGAAAAAAAATTGAAAGCTAGATGCAAATAGATGCTTAGATACTATGCTGTCATGTGAAGTTAAATATTCAGCTTCTGTGTGTTTATGATTTCTCCCCCTAACTTTTATGAAATGCATTTAAATGTTTCATCTATGATGGATGTCCTTTTTATTTACCTTTTAGCTTTAAATACTAAAATTGCTTAGTTGTTTGGTTGTGTAGTATTCAAAGATCATATGGAGTTGGGATTATTGTTTTGTGATAATTTTGTTATTACTTTGTGTTTCTATGTATGTGACATCTTCAATTCTCTTCACCAACCCAACGAAACGAAAAATGTACAAAAAATAATGAAAAGTACTATCATATTCCCTTCTTAAATGAAGCAGCTTTACATTTGTTGAGTATTTTTTTTATGTTGTTCTGATCATTGTCTTCTCTTCTTGTTAATTGTGAAAATGGGTTCTTGATGCTAGTGCTTGATGACTTTGTTTTAGTTGCTTGAGAGTGATCAAAGGCTATGCTCTTTTAAACCCTTTAAACCTTAAACAAGGATTTTTTTTTTTAATGTGAGTTACAGGCATTTCTTGCTCCAAAATTTGCAGCTGCATATGTTTTTTTTTTGGATATATACAGAAATTCAAATAATTGAAAATGGAAGAGGTTGTCATAACTTCAAATATTATTATTTTAGTGAATCAAAATGGGGATTCAGTTCTCCAGCCTCGTGCCGTGCTGCGTAAATTCACAAGTTAAGGCATCTGTTATTGAAGTTCCGCATACTGGTAGGTAACAATAATACACTGTTAATAATATTATGGTGCATTATGTTCTGCTCAGTAATTTCAAGAAATTGTGGTTCATGGATGTTTAATATAATGTTTTCTTTTCCAGGAAATGAAGATAGAAGTGAAGTCGATAATGGGCTTGCATTTCGCGAATATACATTTGAGCAACTTAAGAATGCGACATCCGGTTTCTCTGTTCAGAATATAGTATCTGAACATGGAGAGAAGGCTCCAAATGTTGTGTATAAAGGGAAGTTGGAGAATCAAATGAGGATTGCTGTTAAGAGGTTCAATAGGAATGCTTGGCCCGATTCTCGGCAGTTTTTGGTAAATGTTACCTTTCTTTCTTAGTGGATTCTAAAACCACACACTGTTACTTTCAATCCTCACATGGTATTGGTATCAATTTTAGTTAATAAGGATAATTTCATTTTGTAACTTCAGGAGGAAGCTAGATCTGTTGGCCAGCTTCGTCACCAAAGATTAGAGAATTTACTTGGTTGTTGTTGTGAAGGCGAAGAGAGGTTGCTTGTAGCCGAATACATGCCCAACGAAACACTCGCAAAACACCTTTTCCATTGTAATAGCTTCTTTCATGATATGATTTGTTCTTTTTTTTTAATAATTGGAAAACCAATTGGTATGCCTTGAATTAATATAGTGCTTACTATTTTGTTTTTATCTGCTTTGTCACGAGTCAATCCTGGTGCATTGTTGGTGCATAATATGGGATTAGTACTGTCCAATAACTGAATAACATTCATCTTGTTAAGAAAATTAGGTTTTGTACTGTCAAAATACAAAATAGCACTCAAACTACAAAAATCATAAGTAAATCTTCCCAAAGAATTATGCTAGCTTCAATATTTGATGATTATCCTGTTTTCTGGTGATGGTTTTCATGAACATACTGCTGAGTCTATGATATGCGAAATAATTGATGTTTGTCTCTATATCAGGGGAAACTCAACCGATGAAATGGCCAATGCGACTGAGAGTTGTTCTACATCTTGCAAAAGCTCTGGAATACTGCACGAGCAAAGGACGTACGCTCTATCATGACCTTAATGCATATAGAGTTCTATTTGACGAGGTAAAATTTTGTGTCCGCCTTGTGTATGTGTCTAATGTAATTAAATTAATACAAATCCTGTGTTAGAATTTTGCAGGATGGTAATCCTAGGCTTTCAACTTTTGGCCTTATGAAGAATAGTAGGGATGGGAAAAGTTATAGCACGAATTTAGCATTTACCCCTCCTGAGTATCTCAGAACTGGTATGCCATTTTTCTTCAGTAGTAGCATTGTGTTGATATTAAATTGAAAAATCAGTCTTTTCATTTTAGAATATATGATCATTAATCGTTTGTAAGAGTAGGATGATAACAAAATTTTAATAACTACTTTTCTTCTGTAGGTAGAGTAACACCAAAAAGTGTAATATATAGCTTTGGAACTCTTTTGCTTGACATTCTGAGTGGGAAGCATATCCCTCCAAGTCATGTAAGTCAGGTTACTTTAGGGAAAATCGTGCCATTGAAGATTGCACAATTTTATTTCTTTATATATCCTTTGGTGTGTAAACTTGAATATTATATGTAATGTGACAAGTATCTCTAATTTTTTGAAAATGTTGGTGCAGGCTCTTGATTTGATTCGAGACAGAAATCTTCAGATGCTGACGGATTCTTGCTTGGAAGGACAGTTTTCTGATGATGATGGAACCGAGTTGGTGCGCTGGGCATCTCGATGTTTACAGTATGAACCAAGAGAGAGGCCTAATCCGAAGTCATTAGTGGCTGCTTTGGCCCCTCTTCAGAAAGAGACAGAGGTTGGTATAATACTGTTATTCATTTGATTTCTTCTGTTATCTTTTTATTTCTTTTAGGTTCCTTCACATGAATTGATGGGTATTCCGCATGGTTCTACTTTAGCTTTATTGTCTCCGCTCGGTGAAGCTTGTTCAAGAAAGGACCTGACTGCCATTCATGAAGTTTTGGAAAAACTTGGCTATAAAGATGATGAGGGAATTGCAAATGAGGTTCTCTATCTAAATTTGCTATATGCCTCTAAAATTGTTTTGGAAAAAGTTTAGTGTGCTTATGGTTTATATTTTCTGTTTTCAGGATTTTGCGAAGAAAAAAGAGAAATCAGTGTTCTGTTTTCATCTCGTGTTTCTCTTTTTCTTCACAAAATCCTGAAAATAAAAAACACTAAAATTAAAATGAAAATGCAAACCAAAAGCATCATGTGTTCTTTTTATATTAACTTATTCAGACAAACTATTAAGTAATATGTAATTTTTTATTTAACTTTTACCTTGTTTCTTTGTCGTGTGCTAATTTGAGTTTTTCTCTGTTGTGATGCTACAGTTATCTTTCCAGATGTGGACTGATCAAATGCAGGACATGCTAAATTGTAAGAAAAAAGGCGATGCGGCTTTCCGGCAGAAAGATTTTAGACTTGCAATTGAGTTCTATACACAGGTAGATTTCTCATGGGAATGCTCAATCATCTAAATTTGTCTTACCTTTCTTTTTTAGTCCTTAATGAACTATGAATAATAAAATTGCAAGTTATATCCTTGCTCATGTGAAGTTTACGTAAGGGTTAGTTGTACTTTTCCTTGTCCTTAGAACTTTATGTCATGCACTTTAATACTTGAATTCTAAAAATGTGCAAATTGACACTCTAAATTTCTCCAGATATGCAAATTAACCATGTTAACAATTTTTTTCATCAGTTGTTAACAAAAGTTTAAGGTGCCACAGTTGCATATTTCGAAAAGTTTAGAGGGTCAATTTTCACATAACACAATGTTTTCAGGGGTCCTTTTTGCACATTTTTAAGTTTAGGAGTTAAAGTACATATAAGGTAAATTTCAATTAACCCTTTACATAATGATGAATAGTTTTTTATTTTTAATTAAAATATTCATTAACAAGATAGAGTAACATTCAAGAACATAGCATTTCTGTTATTTATCTATATATGCACACACACATAATGACATAAATATTGTTGTGTTATATATCACTAGAGTAAGACCTTATTTATCTAATGCAAAAGTAGATTAAATTAGTTTGGTAAATGATATGTGAAAACTTGTATTCAAATGAGAAACAATAATAGCAACAAATCCATGATTGTTTTGCATATCCTCTCTACAGTTTCGTCCCTCAAAAGTTAGAAATCACAATACCATACCTTGATCGCTATTTTAAACAAAATAGATTTCTCTGTTACTTTCAGTTCATTGATGCCGGAACAATGGTTTCTCCAACGGTACATGCGCATCGCAGTTTGTGTTATCTCATGAGCGAAATGCCGCAGGAAGCACTAGGCGATGCAATGCAAGTGCAAGTGATTTCCCCTTTGTGGCACATTGCATCTTATCTTCAGTATGTTTTATTGGGTGAACTTGGAATGGAGCATGAAGCACAAGTAGCACTCAAAGAGGGAACAACATTGGAAGCCAAAAGGAGTGGACAAAAATGAAGAGTGTGTTTTGTACATAAACAGTTTGATTGCAATGGTTATACTTATACACATATAATTATCATGTTTTATTCAAGAAACAAATGATTGGATGATGAGTGTAATTGGTGATTGAACACCTTTTTATTGGGTAGGCTTGGATGTTGGTTAAGTTCTTATCCATGATTTGATTTGATTAATGATGGAGCATTAATACAAACTCACATCATTTTATTTCTTTAATAACAGGAAGGAAAAAAACTGTGAAATGTGAAAATGTTCATTCTTGTTACATTGAGCACTTGTAAAAAAATATGAAGAGTGAATACAAGAATGGATGCCCGAGTCGAGTCAAATTTTTTTTTGTTGCTAGTTAGGAATCATTTTTCTAACTAAACACAACTTTTTGCTTCTTTCTTTTTTTTACCCTTGTTTTTCTTTTTGGAAAAAAAAAAGAGGAATAAAACAAAGAAGAGTACGGAGGAAAAAAAATGCAGACAAGGACACATACAAAGAAGGGTGTTTATGATGAAAATTCATGTGCAGTTTTTTATTAATTTCACATGAAGTTAGTACAGAACCTGTTCACCAAATGCCCCAAAGGAGCCTCTGTCCATTGGCTCATCGCGTGTCAATGCAATGCAATCACGCACCACCACCTTTCTCATCCATAGTAAATCCAAACCTTCTTCGTTCTCCCCTCTCTTCCATTCTCAACCACCATCCACAACCACACCATTCAACATGGACAACACCACCACCCACCACCACCTTCCACAACCGCAACCTTGCCGCCATCATCCACTCCCTCTGTGACGCCCACCGTTTCGATGAAGCCCACAACATCTTCTCCCCTTCCTCTCCTCCGGCTTCCTCCCTGACTACCGCACCTCCAACGTTCTCCTCTCCCGCCTCCTCCCCTCTCGAACCGCGCACCGAACTTGGGCTTGTGCCCTTTCTTTGATCCATGCTAACCACGGCTTTGTTCCTCCATTGTCACCTATCACCGCTTAATGGATCACTTTTGCAGGTTCGGTCAACCCCAACAAGCACACATACTGTTCTTCGACATGAAGGGTAGAGGGCATTGCCCCAATGTGGTTTCTTATACTACTCTCATTAATGGGTACTGCTTAATTGGTGGAATTGGTGATGCCGCAAGGTGTTTGATGAAATGCTTGATAGTGGTATTGCGGCAAATTCTTTGACTTATAGTGTTTTAGTCGGCGGGTTTCTTAGGATGAGGGATATAGAAGGAGCAAAGGGAATGATGTGCCAGTTATGGGAGAAGATGAGGGTTGAAAGGGAGGCTTCGATGAAGATGGCAGCCTTTGCGAATCTGGTTGATTCTCTGTGTAGGGGAGGGTTCTTCAATGAATTGTTTAGGATAGCCGAGGAGTTTGCATTAGGGGGCAGTTTGTGTGAGGAGGTTGCATATGGACAGATGATAGATTCACTCTGCAAGGTTGGGAGGTATCATGCGGCTGCTAGGATTGTGTATATAATGAGGAAGAGAGGATTAGTTCCGAGTGTAGCATGTTATAATTATATTATACATGGGCTTAGCAAGGATGGTGATTGTATGAGAGCTTATCAGTTATTAGAGGAAGCTGAATTCGGATTCTTGCTTTCTGAGCATACCTACAAGGTGTTGGTGGAAGCTCTTTGCCAAGTGCTGGATGTGGACAAGGCAAGGAAAGTTCTTGAGCACATGCTAAGTAGGGAAGGCGTCGACAAGACTAGGATTTACAACATCTATTTAAGAGCTCTTTGTATTGTGAATAATCCAACAGAACTCTTGAATGTGCTTGTGCTCATGCTTCAAAGCCAGTGTCATGCAGATGTGATCACACTTAACACAGTTATCAATGGATTTTGCAAGGTGGGGAGGATTGATGAAGCTCTAACGGTATTACAGGACATGTTGAGTGGTAAATTTTCCGCTCCAATGTTGTGACCTTCACTACTATAATTTCTGGTTTATTGGACACTGCAAGAGTTGATGAAGCTGTTGAGTTGCTCCATAAAGTAATGCCTGAAAATGGTGTAAGACCGAGTGTTGCGACATATAATGCTTTTCTCCGAGGCCTATTCAAACTAAAGAGGCCAAATGATGCATTGAGGGCCTTCAATAATATGGCAAGTAATGGCATTACTGCAGATAGTACCACTTATACTGTTGTGGTAATGGTCTATGTGAATCTAACCAAATAGATGAAGCGAAGAATTTTTGGCATAATGTTATATGGCCTTCAGGGATTCATGATAATTTTGTTTATGCAGCAATTCTAAAAGGGTTCTGTCGCACCAATAACTTTAATGAAGCTTGTCATTTTTTGTATGAACTGGTAGATTCTGGGGTGTCTCCAAATATATTTAGTTATAATATTGTGATCAATTGTGCTTGCAATCTAGGTTTGAAAAGGGAGGCTTACTAGATTGTTAGAGAGATGAAAAGGAATAAACTCACACCTGATTGTGTGACATGGAGGATTCTTGACAAGCTACATGGCAAAGTGAGGACGCACAATCATTTTGAAGATCGAAATTTGTCAACACTCTATGACAGAGCTTCACTTGGTACTTGATGGATGGTGCTGCCATTTTTTAGACCTTGGTGGGATTGATACCGTCTTGAATTGATGTATGTTGCATGCTTTAATCCTACATTTGTGCCTTTGGACAAGTAATTATTTTTAAATAAAGAAAGCTACATATCATTTACATAATTCAGCATCTCCAAGCCATAAAGTTCATTTTGTTTGTTTTACTTGTTCTTTAACAAAATCCTTAAAGCATAGAATACTGAAAATGAAAACAGAAACCAAACAATACCGGGCTCCCTTTGCAAGAGCATCTGATGCAGGTTGTGGCCTCCCACACTCAATGTACAATTCCGACGCCCTTTCGAGAGAAGCTCACAACTTCTCTCCAGTTTCTGAGTTCCTTTGCCATATTAGCAGCTGATTCCATGTGCTTAGCTGCATCCCAAGGGCTGGTTTACTTGTCAAGGACACAGAAACACAGAATCCTTTCACAGTGATTATAGAACAACCAGTTATAAATAAGGATACGAAGCAAGCATCTCTTGTCCCTTGGAAGCTTTCTCATATGCTGCTTTTGATCTCTCATAATCCTTGGCAACTCTAAATCGATTAGCTGCCAAAATTAAAGAGTTACATGCTTTAATTTTCATACATCTCTATCTATATTATCAGAATTTAAGGTATGAATAAATAATGTTGTTTTACCAGCCTGTTCATAAAGGGAAGTAGCACTACTCCAATCTGCAGCCTAAAATACTACGAATTTTAAGGACATCCTATCAGACTAGCCACGAAAAAATTTAAATAAATAAAATACCAAAAAAGCAATAAAGATTCAGCAGTCCATCATCCATATTTTACACAAGATTTAATTGGGGAATGCTGCAAAAGTAAGGAGACAGGGAAACAGATTATCAGCAAAACATTTGCTATGCAGCCGAAAAACTGGAGAACATACAGAGTTAGAAATAAAGAGCATCCAGTCAATTATCAAAGCCTCATGAAAGATGAAATGCTAGAAAAAATAATTAAGAGTGAATTCAAAATCGAAATTGAAAATATTATTAAGAGAGGATGTAATTAGAATAATTAGCATATAACAATCATTGAAGTAATCAAAACAAGAGGATGTGAATTTAGTTACAGATCTAAAAGTGAGAAGTTAGAATGCAAATTGAGAAACAGATCGAGGAGGCGAAGGCACGTTAATGGATAAGGAGAAGCTACCAGAGCAAAAGCTCCAGGAAGGAGGAGAAGCTCGCAGGAGCAAAAAACGGCGTTTTGCACGGCGGCAGATTAGACTCTTTCATATTATTTCCATTTCTTAATTGAAAAATTAAAACTTCGAGAAGAAAGAAACTAAATTGAGAGATACCTGAATTGATCTACCGAACTAAAGCAGAAAGCCAGAGTGAGTCCAGACAAGAGAAGAAATGTTGCTTCGACTTCGAGCAGACACGGAAGCAAGACACGGCGAGATCACCCACCAACGAACGCGAGACATGGGGAGGAGCAGAGCAGTAGTGACGGCGCACGGTGAGAAGCAGAGAACCAACGACGGTGCACGATGATCAGAGATAGGGACCACAGAGGGAGAGGAATAGAGAACCAGCGACTTGGTAGAAGGAGGCAAGAACCCTAGCAGAGCCAAATGTCTCGTCTCTTTTGAAACTGATTAAAAGAAAAAGGAAGAATGTGTAAAAAGAAAAAATACAGGGGTAAATGTTTAATTATAAATTCTTCCAAAAATACAAAAACGGAGTGCTATTTATAAATATTTTTATGATGGTTAATGTTACTCCCACATAAAAGTAGGAGTAACGAATCCGTAGCCGTAATTTTATAGCTTATTATTATTTTCATAGTTAATTATAACAAGTTCTTGACCTCAATAAAGGAGAAGAGAGTTCTAATAGAAATAAAAATAAAAAATAAAAAACAGCAATAAAATATACATTGACACACATTTTATATTTATTTTTTTTCACCTACCATATCATACACAATATTAGTGATTAGATTATGTAAAATCAACATTTAATATTGAAAAGTATTTGTTATCATCGTTATTTTAATATTCATTCTCTTTTATAAAAAAAAATTATCTTTTGAGTTATTTATCCAAACGCTACAATTTTAAAATAAGTACTTTTATAACTAAAAATCCAAACACAAAATAACTTATTTATAAGCTGCTATTAATAAAATTTCTTATATTTTAATCTCATTTTCTAAAAAAACTTATTTAAATTATTTACCAATTGGGCTTGAAACATAAATCTAAAGTTACTATCGAGGGAGAAGAAGAGAACAGCCACCAGACACATGCACGATGCGTGTCCCATGGTACCCAAATCTAAGGCTCAGATTAAATTATGAGAGTTTGATTTCTTGTAATTCAAATCTAGTCATTCGATTGTTGAACGCGTGTCCCATGGAACCAAAAACATGAGGCTCCTATTTGTTGGGATGAAGCTGTCCGCCAGACTGGTTAACACACCAAGTTTCAATGGTTAAAATACTATTGTGCTGTCAATATCAAAATTAAAAAATACAAAAAGAAAATTTAAATGTTTGTTATGATACAATGTAAAATGTATCTAATGTTTAAAAAATATACATTACGACACCGTAAATATTTAGTCATATTTCAAGAATGAGACCTAAAAGGGTTAATCACTATGATGAGCAAAAAGTAGAGTTCATGGATATCAGCGCGTCGGATCGTTCAAGTAATATTACGGTGAGTGGATATCATTTTCACGAGAATTAACAGAATTGAGCACGCAAATATAAAATTATACTAATTAGATCAATAAAACTTAGAACTGTTGAGTGCTGAAATCTTGAAGACTTGTTGGAAGAGTAAAATCTTGAAGAAACTTGAAGACTAGGGTTTTAACTTGCTTGAGACAGTACATGTGATTGTTAGAGGAAAATATATATGATGGAGAAGTCAAGGGTTTTGGAGAGGCTTAAGTCTTCAGAAGAATTAAACTTAGTTTTCTCTGTTCAAAGCAAGCAAGGATCGTTTACGACGAATCTTAATTAACCAATTTTCAATTCCTTGACTCCTCAGTTTTTCCTTAGTTAATCAAAAGCCAATGTCTTGGTTAGTTGATTAACCGAAGTTAAGTACAAAAATTGATTCAATTCCACATAAGATTCAAGAATAGTCCTTAAGTCGGATTATATGTCATGTAACCAAGCTAGTTCTGTCCAATTGAATCTTATATGAAAACACAATTTTCGAAAATCGTCCTAATCTGAATTATATGTCATGTATTCAAGAGTAGGGTAAAAAAAGTCATTTGCTGTGTCGCACACTTTTAAAACGCTATGTCTAGTCAATTTAGAAAGAGTTTTCAAGTACAATTTGGATATATGCTTTGTCGAATCAGTAAGTGAATTCAAAACAGGATTAGCAACCATTCAACACTACTAATTCTTTAAGGATGAAGAATGAAATACTCAATCATAAACAGATCAATGCAAGCTTTAAAATAGAAAGAAACTTAGATTAATAATTCATAGAAACAAAAACAAAGCCCCTAACCCTTTGACAAAGAATTAGTGATTCATGAAGAATGCAAAAACACAAAGATGAAAAATCTGCGGAGAAAGCTCGATGCCTCCTTTGTGAATGTAATTCACTTGTTATACCTAGGTTTTTCTAATTTAAATTCAAATTGTAATTTTATCTTAATAAGAATAATTAAGATCATCTCTAATTAATTTAAATCTTAAATGTCAAAATAGAATTAAAAGAAATTCAGAACTAATTAATTACAAAATCTTCTTTAATCTTCAAAATTAAAATAAAATCTTTAAGGTTAGACTTGTGATGAGTCAACATCAGACAAGACAAATTTAGGCTAGTGTGGCACACCCATGACTCCTTGTGGCACACCTAAATTGGACAATACTCCCAGGCTTGAAATTGGGTTAGGGTGTGGCACGCCCACTGCTCTCCCGTGGCACGCCCTTGCCTGATTCCATAGGGCATGGCATGCTCTTGTGCTCTTTTTCATGGGCATGACACTCCCCTCTTTCTTGTGTTAGAGCATGGCATGCATGGTGCCTGGCATGGCATATTGGGTGACTTCTCCTGAGGGCATGGCACGACTGGACTTGATGATGCTAGGGCGTGGCACACCCTCTTTCCTCTCCTCCAAGGCATGGCACTCCCTGTTCTATGCTTCTTTGTATGGCTTGATCCTTGTATTATTGGCTCGTGGTTCTTCATGCTAAACTTGCTCCTTGATTAACCTTTAATTTGCCACTTGATTTACCTGTCTTTTAATTATAATTCCTTAAAAATACTTAGCAAATATCTTAGTAGTACAAAACACTTAAAAGTGACAAGATTAGAAGATAAGACTGTAATTAAACCAAAGAAAACAATGAATGAAAGTAAGAAAAACAACTAATGATGTGAGCACATCACAATGCCAAACTTAAAACTTTGCTTGCCCTCAAGCAAAAGGAAAAGGAAAGAAAATAATTGAATGGAAGAGAATTGAATCTTCTTGAAGTTCATGTTCTTCTTGAGGGTGGGGTTTAGCAAACCATGTGATTATAAATAGATTCTCTTCTTTCTTAATGAATATTGAAGTCTTGAGAGTGAGGAATCCTTTAGAACTGAAGCTTGGATGATAATATGAGATTTCTTTCCTTTAGCTTTGATTGATTCTTGAATTCTTTATTTATAATAGAGAGAGCCTTTTGGTTGACAACTCTAAGTGTTCAGTCTCAAGACAACTCTTGATAGTGGACTTTTGATCAATAATCCCGGGCTAGTTGATCCAAGTTACCGGGTGATAAAGCACTCCACATATCTAGTTACCCAAGCCTCTCCTTGACACGGTCGCACCACAAGCATATAGCTAAAGACTTTAAATTCCCAGACATCGATGTCTAGAGTCTCTTTGGGCTTCTAAATATTTTGTCTCAAGGAAATTCTTAATTGTGGGCTTTGGATCGATAATTCCGGATCAGTTGGCCCATGTTACCGGGTGACGAAGCACCCCTCGGATCTAATTACCGGAGCCCTATCCTTGGACAATCAATACCACAAACACATAACTAGGCTCTTTAACCATTGATACTAAGAGATTTGCAACTTTGATTTTCTTTTGATCTTTTCATTTTTCTTTTTTTTCTTTGCTATTTAACCAGTGAACCGCCAAAACTGACCAGCTTTTTTCTAGGATTTTTGGTTCGGGTATATAAGCTCTAACGCGTCATTCCCACGCCACCCCCACCTATTTCTCTCATCTTTGAGAATCAGAAACCTTACCCTAACCTAAACCCAGCCTCCAGCCCACCATCATAATCTCCCATGGCCGAACTCTTCTTCTCCGGTAGATGGTGCTTTCGCTGCCGGCGGGAATCATGGGTGCTATCGCGCTCTTCTCATCGCCAATCCCTTCTCATCTTTCCTCTTCTCGTCACTGTCGCACGAAGGAAGCGTTGACCCCGTGGCATCACTATTGCGAAGGTTGCCCGGTCGATCGTCATCTCTTCAAGCGTGCGCTCTCTCTCACACACTCTTTCTGTGTCTAAGCTTCGAGCTTTCTCGCTCTCTGTTTGAGTTCACTTCCCTTGTTCCGTTGTCATCAGCCTGTCACCTCCCATTCCTCCCTCACCGTCACTTTCCTTCCTCTTTCGCTGCCGGTAAGCGCTGATGCTTTAATTAATATTGGTTGGTTTGTACATTTGTTAATAATACCGATTTTGGGTTTTGGGTTCTTTGATTTCTGATTCTGAGTCTACTATGTTCCTTTCCCTTTTTTATGTGTAGTGTGTTTTCCACTTTTCTCTCCCTAGCACAATAGCATGAAAACTAGAGTAAATGAATGGAACACAAGCACAATAATGCAAACACAAATGTGATGAGGGTGATGGCGAATAAGTGATCGTGTTGACAACCTTACACACACATGTGCAATATCCACATAGAAGTACAGAGCATATGTGTTAATATATAGAACCTCAAATGAAATGGTAGATTGTACAAGATATACACATACATCACTGTTATCAATAACATGTTGACAATTTGGACAAGTTCTAGTAGGATTGCTTTTCTATAAAACTTTCCCACTTGCTCCAGATGCACTCTTTATTTTGGTTGCAATTCTACTTTTTGTCAGTCAATAGTCATGTATATATGTTTAACAGGATTTTGTGAAAGTTGAAAACTTATTTGTTAACGATTTTTTGATAGTAGAACATTATGTGTTTGTCACTATGTGCGCTTTGATTATTTTGAGTTATGAATTTTGATGTTTGAAATTGTTTGTGAACTTCTAATATTAAATTATAGATAATTTATTATGTGAAATTGTGAAATTTTGAATTTTATTAAGTTAGAAATTATTGAATTTATATATTTATATACATAGGTTTTCTAATTTTTTTTAATATTTAATTAAATCGGTTGAATCCCGGTTGAATTTTGGTCGAATCAGTGAACCATTAAACCAGTGACCTTACCGGTTTATTGATCGGTTTGGTTTTCGTAACTTTGAGAAAACCGCTGCTAGTGTTAGGGTTATAACTTTATTGGGTAAGAAACTCAAAATCATTAAAAGGCATATCTATATTTTTTAAATTTTTATTTTTTATTTAATTAATATGTGGTCGGGTCCACAAGTTGGTTCGGATTCCGAACTCCATAACCGTTACCCGAACTAATTACTAGAGAGAGGCATTGGTTTGATTCGGACCGGATCCGATTACCTGTTAGTTCTAGAACCAATTTAATTAGTTTGGTTCAGATTCGGATAGATAATAAGATACCCACTATCCGTACTCAACCCTACTATACATACAATATAGCTTAATATATTTAATTAGTTCTTCCAAAGATGTCCGATTAAAATAACTGAGGACAAAAAGGACACATACAAGGACAGTGTCTACTTTAGTACCGGGTATTACTATTTACTACTACCATAGATAAGCCAATAGTGGCTCATAAATCGGAATAAAGTTGCTTACAATGTTCAAATCAACGAGGTGTTTTGGCCTTTTGGGGGGTTTGGGACAAGTATTAACTCCATTTCAATAAAAAGGATCATATCCAGCTATAAGGCCGTACTTGATTTGTTCTGAACTTGTTATTATAATTAGAGTTAGGTACGATTTTGGTTCTCAACGTAGAGATCGAAAATCGATTTTGTCTCTGACCTTTTTTTGCTACAAAATGGTCTCCAAAATTTCAGTTTATTTTAAAATTATCCTTTTTTACCAATTTTATTTTTTTATTACTAAATTACCCTTCATTAAAAAATTATAAAAAATTATAAAATAAAAAAAGAAAGAAAACAAAAGGGAAGGGGAAGGGGGAATCACGCAGAGGGTGGGGGCAGGGAAGAAGAAGGGGGAAGGAGAAGGGGGGAGGACATGCCAGCGAAACCACCGAAACCACCGTCCACCACCGCTACAGCTCCTCTCCGTCGTCGCACCAGTACAACTGCAGTTCGCTGGCGTCACCGCTGGCTTGGATTCGCATCACTGCAAGTAGAGAAAGAGAGAAAGAGAAGCAGAGAGGAAGAGAAGAGAAGCACGAAGGCGCTGATGAAGACCGCGTCCAGCCACGTCCTGCTGTCGTCCTCATCGCGAACCGCCGTCATCAGTCGCGCTCGAGCCCTGTCCCGTCGCCGCCATTGGAGTGAGGTCCCGTCGCTATCGAGCCCTGTTGTTGCTTCTGCTTTTCTGCTTATGCTTTCTGCCTTCTGCTTCTATTTCTGTTTTTATTTTTGCTTTTGTTGTTGCTTCATCATTGTTGATTCACCATTATTGATTCACCCTTCACAATTGTTGTTGTTAATTTATTATTGGTGATACTGCTTCTGATTATAGTAAATTAGTAATTGCTTCTGATTATAGTAATTGCATGATGATGATTTTTTTGTTTTCTGAGTTCTGAGTTCTGCATCTGGGTTCTTGTTTTTCTGGTTCTTGTTTTTCTTGGTTCTTGACGATGATGATAATGATTTTCTAGTGTTTCTTTTGATGATGATGTTTTTGGATTCTTCTTCTTCTGGGTTTTTGTTGTTGTTGATCTTCTGATTTCATTATCTTCTGGGTTCTTGGTTTTGTTGTTGTCCTTTTGCTAATTTCATTATCCAATTATTGTTATTGTTGTTGTTGTGCTTCTGGTTGATTGTTTTATTGGTGTTGCTTCTGCTTCTGCTCCAACGTCTGGTTTAGCTTCTGGTTCTGCGTTAGTTGATTTTGGGAAGAAGGAGGAATGACATTTTTGTCCGAAGGACGATTTTAAAACTAAGTTAAATCTTTGGAATTATTTTGTAGTGAAAAAAGGTCGAGGACGAAAAAAATTTTCAACCCTTATTTTAAGGACCAAAATCGTACTTAATCCTTATAATTATAAAGGTAATTTGTTGTTCTAAACTTTTGGCTATTGTTGATTTATTCTCTTTGTTTAGCTCTGATGCTCTTAGCTCTGATACTCTTATAAAATTATTCCCGATAATTGAATCTTCAAATGTCAGGAACTTATAAGATATTATCAAATATATTTTTATTTCAGCGCAAATAGATATTTTTTAAAAATTATTTTTTATTCAGCTTTTAGAGTAAAAAAAAATAAAAAATAAATAACTTTCATTTTATATTAATTGTAAAAGTAGGTATAAAAAATTTAAAATAATATATTATTAAATTTAAAGGTTGACCAAAAGTTAAAATTTAAATGAAAAATAACATTTTCGTTTTTCTATTTATTGTTGTTTTTTTTTTGGTCAGGTATTTTTTGTTGTTAAACTCGCCAATTAATTCGTAAACTTGGACAGATATTAGTTTTGAGTAAATGCCCAAAATAGTCCCTGAATTTTAAATCGGTATTCAATTTAGTCCTTAATTTTTCTAAATGACCAACTAAATCCCTTAAATTCAGAAACGTGCATCTCCGTTAGTCCTTCGCAGAAGTGCCGTCAAAACATTGCTGATGTGGAACGTTAACTGCCATGTGGGCATTCCAGCTGTATGCTGATGTGTGCCAAGATTGAATTTGATTCAAATTGGTATTTGAAATTGTCTAATATTACCCAAATTAGTCCATTTCAATTATAAAACCCTAATTGTCTTCCCTTCTTCAAACTGTATGCTACGTTCTTCTGTTCTTCGACTTTCCTTCTCTTCTTCGACTTTCCTTCTCTTCTTCAGATGAAAAAAGTAATGTTATTTCATTAACAATCTGCTATTACACAAGCAGCAAGTATTTTGATTAGCAAAATAACTTACCTCCACCACCATTCATGGTCTTCCACAAATAATTGAATTTATGTCAGGCCAATATTGACCAATGCAATTATGACAATGGCAGCGATAAATGTGATGAACAAAATACTAGAAAGAGTGTGTATTTTGTAGTCCTACATACTAGCATATTTCTAATGTAACTACAGGACAATTGCACTAAATGACACAAGATCGCCAATAAACATTTGAAATGGTATTTTCCTATATCAAGCAAATTGCTGAATCTTCCTAGAATATCTCTTTGTGGAAGAAGGGTTTTAAAACTCAATTCTAAAGTCGTATCCAACAACTCCATCAAACACGAGCAAGGGGATAGCAAGGACTATGAATATAACAAGAATCACAATAATGGAGTAAAACGTGAGAGCAGTTGTGGCACCATAAAATATTGTAATAATGTTGAAGATAGAGGCTATGATAAAAACTAGTCTAATGTAAAGAATTACTGCTAAATTAACACTCCTTTTTTGGAATCATAATCAAGTAACACAATAGACATAGGATGTTGATAAAAAAATATAATGAGACATCATTTATTTTTCATGTTAATTGTATATGAAATTACCATTCATTTCCAACAAACTAGCCATAGAAAGATGCTGATGAGTACCTGAACAGCAAAGAAATTTTTGAGTATCTATCCATCCTATTCTCAAAATGCAGTGCAGTTGCATTTCAGGTAATTGAATAAGTGAACTTAAATCAACATCAACATCATTACTTATATCAATGGCACCATTTGGATCACCAAATACATTCACTTCTATGACATGGTCTCCATTAAAAGAACATCAAATTGAACATGCATAAAAAAGTAATACTTTGTCCCTCCCTTAGCAGGACTCCAATAATCCTCCTCAAACTTCCCAATAAACCCCCAAAATAGAAGGTAATTCAAGTAAAACTGGAAGTAGTAGTCATAGTTAATAGCTTCGTTGAAGCTTGCAACCTCATCAACATATCCATTTTTGGCACAATATCTCATCAATTTTGTCCTCCCTGAACTTAAATTCATACAAAGCATTGCTCAAATAAAAAGCCACAATAACATAATTGAAATCCCCATCTTTTTTATGCTTCACTTTACCAATAACTCCCTTTATTCCTTTATTCTTTTTTCTTTTTCTATCACTATAATGTTTTGAACATCATTGGAGCGATTTATCTCAATATAAATTACATCCAGACATTCAAGATTTGTATCAAAAAGAGTGATAGTGAGCGATAACAAAAACCTAAACACTCACCTTTCACCTTCTGCAATGTGCGAATACAATGATGCTTCATGCAAAACTTGCTCCACTGAATACAACCGGGAGTGCCACGGAGGGGCACTTGTGAAGCTCGACAATTGCGAGTTGAAGGAGATGAAGAGATGATGCAGAAGAGAAGAAAGTGTTTTTGATAGCAAACGGCATCGTTTGGCTGTTCCCCTTAAACAGTGTCACTTTTCAAATTGCCAACTAAGCATTTAACTGCACACATCAGCAGTATTATAACGTCTGGTAACTTTTGGACTAACGGAGATTTACGATTCTAAGAGTCAAGGATGCATTTGGTCATTTTAAAAAATGGAGGACTAATCTGAACCGAGTTGGGAATTTCAAGGACCATTTTGGACATTAACTCTATTAGTTTTTGAATAAATTCAGATAGACTCCGATGGACTTGCTTAAACACGACCAAAATTGGCGTTGAGTTTGCATTGGACGCCGCCCGTCTTGGCTAAAAACGAGGTCGTTTTTGGCCCAAAAAAAAGAAAAACAAGAGAGATTAACGTTACCCACTTACCCTACACCAAAAAAAAAAAAAAAAAAAAAACGTTACCCACTTACCCTAATTGGCTCGGTCACACCTTTCTCTCACTCTCCCCGTTCTCTCACTCTCACTCACTCTCTCAGTGTTCTGACCTCTGCCGTCTGCCGTTCGTCGCCGTTCTCCGCCGGTCGCCTGCGTTCTCCTTCGTCTGCTCGGCTTCGCGCACAGACGCACGTCGCTCTCTACTCTCTGCTTTGCCTCTCCTTACTTTCGCATTCTCGCTCTCTGTTCTGCTTTGATGCACGTCGAATCTCTGCCGTCCGCCGCGCTGCCGTCGTTCGTTCGTCCATAGCCGCACACGTCCAGACGTCCCTGCACGACTGCGCCGTTTCCCTGCCTGCACAACTGCGCTGCTTCTCCGCTCCATTCAGGTATGGTTTTTAAAAACAATTTCATAGTTGTTACTTGAGTTTCTTGCTGACTTACTGCATTTTTAGTTGTTAGTTGTTACTGACTTAAATTTTTTAGTTGTTCTGTGATAGTCTGAACTCTGCTTGTCTGAATTCTGATAATTGTTAATTCATTTTTCATAATTGTAATTTGCAAGGGAAAAAAGGTTGAATTTATTTTAGTTCTGTTGGAGAATGATGTTGATTCATGTCACTGAAAGCTATTGCAGTTGCAATTTTAGCAAATTACAGTGTTACTGTATGTGTTCTAGAACTTGTTATAATTGTAGTACTATTTTAACTTATTATGTGTTTTGAGGTTGAAATTGTTAATTTTGAATGCCTATATTTGAGTAAATATATATTATATATTATATACATATTTTTAAAAAAAATCATAATAGGTAAACTTGTATGAGTCTATGAGTCGAGTCTTCGTCAGTTCCGCGAGTATAAATATACTCGCGTGTTTGATAACCTTGCTTATATCAACCCTTGGAAAAAGAATATCAAAGCTTGTATACGGTGTACTGGTTCTTTCTATTTTTTTATTTTTTTTTATTTTATTATTTTCCTGAAGGAGAAAATTGATTTAGGTTGCTTGGTGAAGTTTCTGTTATGAATTTCTACTTCCTGATATGTTTCTAATTATCAATGTATTTGGACTTGAAATATCAGTAGTGGTTCTACAATCAATTTCGATTAGATCTATGTAGGGATTGGCTTCATATTGGCATACTTGGGGAACTTTTACCCCGTGAAGATTAAAGAATGCTCTGCTTGATAAAAAGCATACACTGAGTTTGAATTCGTAGTAAAATCTGTAAAGAATGATTAAAGGCCCGGTTTTCACCCGGTATAATTGTGACTATAAAGTGTTTAGGTTTCATTGTATCTCGGACCAGGTTAGGGTCTAAAAAATAGGCCTGGTAGGCTGGTACATATTTAGGGCCGGGCCTACCTGGGTTAGGACAAACCCGGTTTTACCCGGCCCATATACACCCTTGGCCTAATCTAGGTAATTCCCATCTAATGTCTCTATCTTTGTAATATTTCCCTTCATGACTACTAGTCCAATAAATCTTTTTGCTACTGATATTTCCTCCACTCTATTTGTAAATCCCGTTAACCTTGTCAGCCTTAGTTGCTGCAGTTCCCTGTACTTAGTTGCTTACTTTAAGTATGAAAACTTTGTCCTTGAACCCCAATATGAATAACTCTTAGGATCAATCTGCATCCAAAATAGTGATGAACATATATCAGTTAATTAGTTAAGAGATACTGCAAAAAAGCAATAGTATGATACGATTCATTAATTAACTGATTAACCTACCGTAAAAGAAAGTTGCTCCAAGGCAGGGCATAATTTCAAGGAGGAGACTAAGGCATTGATGCTCTTCAGCTCTTTTCATCCTTATGGCTTCTTGGCCAACACTGCTCCTTTAATTCGTAGAGTATGAAGTTACCACTTGAAGGAGAAGTTGATGGCCATATAAGTGCCCACAATAAAACCATTTGGACTTAAAAAAGTTGGTTTTATTTGACTAACATCACCTTAATGCTGGATTACTGAGTATGGTTCAGTGGTTCAGAAATTGGGTTTTCTCAATTCCTGAAATTAAGGAATTGTTCTTTCATTTTAGTTGAATTGTTCTTGCAATTGTAGCCTTTTAAGTTTTAGTATGCATGATTAGTAACTTTCATTGATAAATCTGAAATTTTGCAGATCTACAGTAAGAAAAATTGGACAGCTGTAGACATATACTCACCATTGAGAAAAGATGTCAGGTGGGTTAACCTGGAGGCACCATGCCGTAATTCAAGCTTTGTTGTCACGAGGTCCACTCAGAGAACGATTTGCACTCAATGTTCAAGGAACTCACTAAGAAATGCAGACAAGGACACATACAAAGAAGGGTGTTTATGATGAAAATTCATGTGCAGTTTTTTATTAATTTCACATGAAGTTAGTACAGAACCTGTTCGACCAAATGCCCCAAAGGAGCCTCTGTCCATTGGCTCATCGCGTGTCAATGCAATGCAATCACGCACCACTCATCCATAGTAAATCCAAACCCTTCTTCGTTCTCCCCTCTCTTCCATTCTCAACCACCATCCACAACCACACCATTCAACATGGACAACACCACCACACCACCACCACCTTCCACAACCGCAACCTTGCCGCCATCATCCACTCTTTCTGTGACGCCCACCGTTTCGATGAAGCCCACAACATCTTCTCCCTCTTCCTCTCCTCCGGCTTCCTCCCTGACCACCGCACCTCCAACGTTCTCCTCTCCCGCCTCCTCCCCTCTCGAACCCCGCACCGAACCTGGGCTTGTGCCCTTTCTTTGATCCAAGCTAACCACGGCTTTGTTCCCTCCATTGTCACCTATCACCGCTTAATGGATCACTTTTGCAGGTTCGGTCAACCCCAACAAGCTCACATACTGTTCTTCGACATGAAGGGTAGAGGGCATTGCCCCAATGTGGTTTCTTATACTACTCTCATTAATGGGTACTGCTTAATTGGTGGAATTGGTGATGCCCGCAAGGTGTTTGATGAAATGCTTGATAGTGGTATTGCGGCAAATTCTTTGACTTATAGTGTTTTAGTCGGCGGGTTTCTTAGGATGAGGGATATAGAAGGAGCAAAGGGAATGATGTGCCAGTTATGGGAGAAGATGAGGGTTGAAAGGGAGGCTTCGATGAAGATGGCAGCCTTTGCGAATCTGGTTGATTCTCTGTGTAGGGGAGGGTTCTTCAATGAATTGTTTAGGATAGCCGAGGAGTTTGCATTAGGGGGCAGTTTGTGTGAGGAGGTTGCATATGGACAGATGATAGATTCACTCTGCAAGGTTGGGAGGTATCATGCGGCTGCTAGGATTGTGTATATAATGAGGAAGAGAGGATTAGTTCCGAGTGTAGCATGTTATAATTATATTATACATGGGCTTAGCAAGGATGGTGATTGTATGAGAGCTTATCAGTTATTAGAGGAAGCTGAATTCGGATTCTTGCTTTCTGAGCATACCTACAAGGTGTTGGTGGAAGCTCTTTGCCAAGTGCTGGATGTGGACAAGGCAAGGAAAGTTCTTGAGCACATGCTAAGTAGGGAAGGCGTCGACAAGACTAGGATTTACAACATCTATTTAAGAGCTCTTTGTATTGTGAATAATCCAACAGAACTCTTGAATGTGCTTGTGCTCATGCTTCAAAGCCAGTGTCATGCAGATGTGATCACACTTAACACAGTTATCAATGGATTTTGCAAGGTGGGGAGGATTGATGAAGCTCTAACGGTATTACAGGACATGTTGAGTGGTAAATTTTCCGCTCCCAATGTTGTGACCTTCACTACTATAATTTCTGGTTTATTGGACACTGCAAGAGTTGATGAAGCTGTTGAGTTGCTCCATAAAGTAATGCCTGAAAATGGTGTAAGACCGAGTGTTGCGACATATAATGCTTTTCTCCGAGGCCTATTCAAACTAAAGAGGCCAAATGATGCATTGAGGGCCTTCAATAATATGGCAAGTAATGGCATTACTGCAGATAGTACCACTTATACTGTTGTGGTAAATGGTCTATGTGAATCTAACCAAATAGATGAAGCGAAGAATTTTTGGCATAATGTTATATGGCCTTCAGGGATTCATGATAATTTTGTTTATGCAGCAATTCTAAAAGGGTTCTGTCGCACCAATAACTTTAATGAAGCTTGTCATTTTTTGTATGAACTGGTAGATTCTGGGGTGTCTCCAAATATATTTAGTTATAATATTGTGATCAATTGTGCTTGCAATCTAGGTTTGAAAAGGGAGGCTTACCAGATTGTTAGAGAGATGAAAAGGAATAAACTCACACCTGATTGTGTGACATGGAGGATTCTTGACAAGCTACATGGCAAAGTGAGGACGCACAATCATTTTGAAGATCGAAATTTGTCAGCACCCTATGACAGAGCTTCACTTGGTACTTGATGGATGGTGCTGCCATTTTTTAGACCTTGGTGGGATTGCTACCGTCTTGAATTGATGTATGTTGCATGCTTCAATCCTACATTTGTGCCTTTGGACAAGTAATTAAGCATTATTTTTATATATTATAGACAGCAATATAGCAAGTACCATCTGAGTAGCAGTCAAGTCTTTGTCATATAGTGATGGATAAAATAATTAAGAGTGAATAGAGATAATTGACTGGATGCTCTTTATTTCTAACTCTTAATTATTTTTTCTAGCATTTCATCTTTCATGAGGCTTTGATAATTGACTGGATGCTCTTTATTTCTAACTCTGTATGTTCTCCAGTTTTTCGGCTGCATAGCAAATGTTTTGCTGATAATCTGTTTCCCTGTCTCCTTACTTTTGCAGCCTTCCCCAATTGAATCTTGTGTAAAATATGGATGATGGACTGCTGAATCTTTATTGCTGTTTTTGGTATTTTATTTATTTAAATTTTTTCGTGGCTAGTCTGATAGGATGTCCTTAAAATTTGTAGTATTTTAGGCTGCAGATTGGAGTAGTGCTACTTCCCTTTATGAACAGGCTGGTAAAACAACATTATTTATTCATACCTTAAATTCTGATAATATAGATAGATATGTATGAAAATTAAAGCATGTAATTCTTTAATTTTGGCAGCTAATCGATTTAGAGTTGCCAAGGATTATGAGAGATCAAAAGCAGCATATGAGAAAGCTTCCAAGGGACAAGAGATGCTTGCTTCGTATCCTTATTTATAACTGGTTGTTCTATAATCACTGTGAAAGGATTCTGTGTTTCTGTGTCCTTGACAAGTAAACCAGCCCTTGGGATGCAGCTAAGCACATGGAATCAGCTGCTAATATGGCAAAGGAACTCAGAAACTGGAGAGAAGTTGTGAGCTTCTCTCGAAAGGGCGTCGGAATTGTACATTGAGTGTGGGAGGCCACAACCTGCATCAGATGCTCTTGCAAAGGGAGCCCGGTATTGTTTGGTTTCTGTTTTCATTTTCAGTGTTCTATGCTTTAAGGATTTTGTTAAAGAACAAGTGAAAACAAACAAAATGAACTTTATGGCTTGGAGATGCTGAATTATGTAAATGATATGTAGCTTTCTTTATTTTCTCACTATGCAGTGCTTTGGAAGAAACCATGCCTGAAGAAGCTATTCAGCTATATACTGATGTCATTACAATTCTTGAGGAAGATGGAGGAGGACAAATGGCCTTTGATCTCTATCGTTCTGCTACTGCTGTTTATATAAAACTTGAGAAGTAAGTCTGTGTAGTAAAGTATGAAGTTCCATTCAAAATTTTCTAGCAATTTTCCTTGAATGCTGATTTTGCAACATTTTCCAGGGTATGTTTTCTGTAACACAAAGGTATTTGGACGCTGCGCCTCTCCAATTGAAGTTCGGCTTAGCAGCTTCCAAGTGTAATGCTACCAATAGCCAGTGCAAGGTTAGGATTGATTTAATTTTGCATTCTGCATTTGAACTGTAACTGTATATATATTGTATGTTGCTGTGATGGAATTTTCTTGTTATTTTTAGGGAGAAATTCCTCTAACAGAGATGCTCATAAATGCAGGCATATCTCAGTGCAATTATTATCTACCTTTATACTAATGACTACAAGCAAGCAGAGATGTGTTATAATGACTGCTCTCAGTGAGTTTCTGCCTCCTCTCTTGTTAGTTTCCTTTACTATAAAAGATTGAATGTCACTTTAATCAATTATTAATATCTATGGATAATATGGTTGTGTGGTGTGTCTAGGATTGATGCTTTTTGCAAAAGTGACCAGAATCGCTGTGCTAGCAATCTCCTTGCTGCATACTCAGATGGAGACATTGAAGAAATCAAACGTATCGCCCAATCGAGCAGCATTTCAAATCTTGACCACTCGGTAACCTAAGTTTGTATATATTACATTTCCTGTGTATGATCATATTCAGATTTCATACAAGGTGGTTTTAGAAGAAGTTCTAATAACTGTTCAGTCAGAAAATTCATACATCAGAGAATCAATTTTTTAGAGTGTAATACCGATATCGGCTTCTAAAAGATTTTTAATCCTCAACAAATTTTAATTACCAAATCAGGCTTTAACCTTTTATTTTATTAGACGTCAAATTTTGGTAAAAGGTTAGACAAATCGATCCCTATTATTATGTAACAAAGACACAACAGTTGCTAAAAATTTTTAAAATCCTCGTATTAGTTCTTCTATATTAATGAACAGTTTGATGTTAAGACCGATTAAAATATTTGAAGAACAAAATATTTGGCTACAAATTTTCTTAGAAATTAATTCGGGATATTACTTATTTTTCACACTACAAGGAAACCTAATTTCAGCGACTATATAAGGGGAGCGGTCAATTAGAACCGCCGTCGCTGCTACCCCAAGTTCACATACCCGCGGTTGATAGCAACCCGCCTCTGAGAAACAAATCCGGCGGCGGCCATCGTTTTCACTCCACGGCGGTTCATGGTATTCGCGCCATTACTTGCTCAGACCGCCTAATTTCTCTTTCCTTCGCACTTCTCGCTAGCTCCACTACCCACTACTATCTGCCATTACCCCAATTTTTCATTCTTTCCAAACCTAGCGCGCCCAGAACCCCAAGTGCAGTGAAAAGAAAATCTTCGTTCAAACAAAAATCTGCACGAATCATTGATTAGCAAGACTATACCCATTTGTTTCTATCCTGGTAAGCTCATTGTGTATTTCTTTATTCTTTTCTGATTCAATTTTATGCTTCTTCTAGTTAATAATCACTGATAGATGATTATCTTATTTTCTAGTTATTTCTCCTTCATGTTCAGTGCTCTGAATGCACGAATTTCTCTCCTGGAAGTGCAAATTTCTGCAATTTAAGGTTACTTTGTCTCTTTCTCTACTATTAGGAATTTAGGGGTTTATTGGATATAAATTGTAAAGAGAAATTTGTGCTTTCTTTTTTTGGTATTAGAATGAATTCGTACTTATTACTTAATTAATTAAAAGATAATCTAGCTTGAAACTAATAATGGAAAATTGTTCGATGAAGTAGTGCGCTTGAAGAACAATTTCTGTGATTTGATTTGTATTCAATTTGTCTAATTTCATTGATGAATTCATCATTGGGATCAGAATTGCATATTTGATCATATTTTCTGTTTAAATTAGTTCTCAATTGAGGTATAAATTATGAAGTAAAATGAGCAACTAAGAGAAGAAGGGAGGGTGTGTTTGTTTATTTGTGAGCAAAGTTAAAAGAGAGGTATTTGAAGTGTTTGATTAATTGGATTTTGCAGGTTTTAATCTGAAATTATTATCCTTTCTGGTCTATATTCTTAGCAAAGGGAGCCAAATTGAGTCAAGACCAACTTTGACACAGGTAATAATTATTAGTAATTTTTAGATTTGTCAAATTTTGTTGATAAATATTGATAATTAAAGTTAGCAAACATAGATTATTTATTTTATTATGAATGCTAGCCCTGTTTGGTATTGATGTATTCATACTTCTATAGTCAAATAGCTACTGCCAAGTGCCAATACTATCCCTTTGTCTTTGTGTCGTCTTTACTTGGTAAAACTTTAGTAAATTAAAGTTGTACTATAATGTATCTATATTCTATACTTATCCATACCACTAGTGCTTGATATTAAGGGTCCCAATTTTTTTATTTATTTATCAAACCTGAGAGCCTTGCATTGCATCACGCTGTAATAGGAAATTGTGAGAGATGCTTGAAGAAAATAGTATCCAAACCATGACACAAAAACAAGTGTTAAAAAATAAAATGAACACGTGTTATATGAATTGCCTACAGCCTGATAGCTTCTTTAGTTTATCCCTTCTCTATTTCTATAAATTTAAAAAGAAAAGAAAAACTGGGCAATTTAAACAAAATTATCCTTTAAGATAATAATTTATACTACCATTAACAGTTAAAAACTTCATAAATGGCAAAGATAAGATATTCATGTCCATGGATGAAACATCAATTAAGTTTTTTTTAGTTTAGTAGTGTAAGTATATACTTTATCCTATACTTTTAAATAGTGATGACCACAAATAACAAGTTCTAATGACCCTCTAATATTCTTCTAACGTGTTAATATCTTAGCTGTTATGAATAGTTACCTAGTTACCTTATAATATTTACTCTGGAGTGCTGCTAGCTAGCTAATATAAAATGTGAACCGGATACGAAGGCAAGGCATGTGCAGCAATAAGTTCCCTAAAAACAAATTAATAGAAGGCTATAAATTAAGCAACAAAACAAATAAAAGAGAATAAAATATTTACAGGAAAAGAAAAGATGAGCGTAGAGACCACTGAGGAATCATGAGAAGACATGTATGGTGCAGCACTGCAGCCAGTGGTGCATGTCCTTGATCACATTGGGGCAGTGACCAGTGAGGGCTGAGGAGATAGAATATTTAAAGAAAAGAAGAGCATTAATGAATAGGTAGTGGGCTAATGCAGTCCAAATTCTTAACTCCAAGGAGGTGGAATTGAATACCATGAAAGGAAGCCATAGCCCATAGCCCCTAGCCATAATAACATACAACAATATCAACACTATTAAGAGAAAGGAATAAATTTAATTAAACCATATAGTGTTATTGTTACATTACTATTCTGTTTTTTGTTGATGTCACATGCATCTGCTGCTGTCTTCAGCTGAAACCAAAAAAGGTCTTAGGGAAGATTTCAGGATTTAAACTAATTGACAACTTAAACAACCCCAGAGAAGAAATTGGACATAAGTGCAAGCTAAAGAATAATTTAACCTGATTTTTTTATTATTACTTTACATGCTCTTCTTTGATTACAAATGAGATGGATGAAATTAGTTCTTTACATAATCTTAAAACAGCTAATTTTCTATCCACTACTTCTCTTTCATCTTCTCTGTTCTGTACCTTTTTTTTTGACATTTTACTATATACTTCAATAGATCATATGATGTAGAGACGCCATGCAGAGAACAATAAGCATTAGTCTATTGAAGCATAGACCAATCCACTTTACATCGCGAATAATGACTAAAACAATTAGTATTATGCTAACTGCGAAATTTAATGGAGACATACTCATCAAAGTTGGTTGGTGACGGAATTACCCTGTTGTTTTTTGTTTTTATAAACTGTTTCAATTAGTAATTTTATCAAGTATTTTAAAGTATATATTAGTTAAAAAATTTTTATTTATTATTATAATTGTTAGGAAAAATTTAAAGATTTAGCTAGACAATACTAGAAATAAAAGAGAAATAGTATTTTTTATTTTTAAGATTGATTCACTTATTATTTTATTAGTATTAAATTGAAGATGAGTGGTACTTAATTGAGAAACAAAGATATCAAGGGCATTTCTCGAAAGAATGAAGTAGATCAGGAATTCAATAGTTGAAGCATGCATTGGGCTATTTTGTGTAATAGATTTGTGTCTAATTATTTTGTTGTTAAGCTGGTCTTGAAGTTAAAATGTCTAGTTTTTAGTGCATAGCTAACTAACTAATTATGAACTTTTTTTTGGAGGGAATTGAAAGAATGGAGAATATGCAGTAAATAGTGATGAGGCATTAATAGTTAAGACTTAAAAGTAGTACCATCTCTCTCTTACTTTCTTTGTGAAACTGCAAATGCAACTGCATCTGGAACTGCTGCGAAATATGTCTGAAATTGATGCTATGTACAATAATATTTATTCCAACCTGTAGGTGCGGTAAATGCATGCAATGACATCCAAATTTTATTATTTTAGGAGAGGGGGAAGGGGCAGGTTTTTGGAATTGTATTTTTGATGTGCGTTTGTGAGGATAACAATCCAACCTCTTGTGGGTTTTGCCAACCTACATAGCTACTATCTTTCATCCATGTTAATTCATTTTTCTGATTCTTATTTTTTTTCCTTTCGCAGTGAAGGCTGTTTTCTTTGGAAGTAACATACCTACCTATTCCATTTTACTTATCTGCTGATTTTTTTTTTGAAAAACAAGTAAGTAACATCTCTTTTTCTATGGTTGGTAGATTAGTATTTTAAAAAATATATATTTACATAGTTGTTACTAAATAGTGCACATGGCTTTAAACCAGAACAATTTACTTTAAAGCTATGGAAGTTCTGGATAAATCGTGGATTAAGAGACCACGAAATTCTCTTGAGTATGCACAAGGTGTCTCAAGATTTATTGAGTTCGCTTTTGCACATCATTCAGCCGATGGAACAATCATATGTCCATGTAATGCATGTGCTTTTAAGAAGTGGCTAACAAGGGACGAGGTGTATGATCATTTGATTTGTACACAATTTCCAATAGGGTATACATTTTGGTTTTATCATGGAGAGCGCTCGATAGGAGAAACTAGCAACGTCTCAAGTAGTATTTTTTCAGATGTACAACAAAATTCTATGGCCGACGAGCAACATCCTATGGTCGAGGTTGATTCAATTCGAAACTTGATTAGTGAAGGTCTAGGAGTTGGTGGGAACATAAAAAATGGAACACCCGTAATAACAAATGAAGTCATTGATGGTGATGCTCAAAGATCGATGCCTAGTGAATCTCATGAAAGTCTTGAAGCGAAAGGGTTTAGCGAGCTACTTAAGGATGGAGAAGAGGCATTATATGAAGGGTGTACAAGATACTCGAAGTTATCTTTTCTATTGAAGTTGTTCCATATCAAATCCCTCTGTGGTATGACCGACAAGTCTATGAAGATGATTTTAGAACTATTGAGTGATGCATTCGAATACGCGAGGATTCCAAGTTCTTTTTATGAGGCAAAAAAGATCATTTCTAAACTTAGTTTGGATTGCACGAAGATACATGCTTGCCCAAACAATTGTATGTTGTATTGGGGCGAAGATGAGAACAGGGAGACATGTAAGGTCTGTAATAGGTCTAGATGGAAGACAGATAAGAAAAAAGGTCCAGCTGAGGCATCGAGTATTATTGGTAACAAAAAGAAGAAGCATCCGGCAAAAGTTCTTCGTTACTTTCCTTTAAAATCTCGATTGAAAAGATTGTTCTACTCGTCAAAGACTGCGGCTGATATGCGATGGCATGCTACAGCTGAGAATAAGGATAACGCAATGAGACATCCAAGAGACTCTGAGGCCTGGAAAAGGTTTGATTTGGAGCACTCAGACTTTGCATCCGATCCACGAAATGTGCGTCTTGCATTAGCTACCGATGGCTTCAATCCACATGGAACTTTGAGTGCGAATCATAGTATTTGGCCTGTCATTCTCATTCCGTATAATACTCCTCCATGGACGTGTATGAAATCGACATCATTCATAATTTCAATGATCATTCCTGGCAAGAAAATGCCAGGAAATAACATAGATGTTTATTTCCAACCTCTAATAAAAGAGTTAAAGGAGTTATGGGTTGAGGGTTGCGATGCATATGATGCTTTAACACAAGAAGTCTTTAAGTTGCACGCAGCTTTATTGTGGACAATTAGTGACTTCCCTGGGTTAGGGACTCTTTCTGGATGGAATACATACACAGGACTTGCTTGCCCATCTTGCAACTTTGATAACATCCCTCATCGTCTCAATCACAGCAAAAAGTATTGTTTTATGGGTCATCGTCGCTTTCTGGATCAGAGACACAAGTTTAGATTAAACACCGTTCAATTTAATGGAAGACAAGAAACAAGGCTTCCACCAAGAACATTATCTGGCAGTGAAATACTTTCACAAGTTGAGAATATTAATGTCACATTTGGCCGAAGAGAAGAAATAGGAAGAAGTGGTAAAAGATTACGCACTGGTGGAACTGTTGAAGGAGGTGGTACTCAACAATGGAAAAAGAAGAGCATTTTTTTTGAGTTGCCATATTGGAAGTCTAATTTGCTGCGTCACAATCTCGATATGATGCATATTGAGAAAAATGTATGTGACAACATACTATATACTTTGTTAAATGATAGTTCGAAGTCAAAAGACCACATAAATGCCCGAAGAGACCTTCAAGAAATGGGTATCAAGCCTGATCTGTGGCCAAGGGAAAATGGAAAGTATCCTCCTGCTATTTATACTCTGAACAATTTGGGTAAGAAGAAATTCTTGACAACTTTGAAAAACGTCACTGTTCCTGATGGTTATGCAAGCAACATATCAAGGTGCATTGACATAGACTCTCTTAAGTTGAGTGGGATGCTAAAAAGTCATGATTGTCATATACTTATGGAGCAATTATTACCGTTAGCCATGCGAACAGGTCTGCCTGATGAGGTCTCTGCAGTGCTTATTGAGATGTGTTCATTCTTTAGACAATTATGTGGTAAAGCGTTAAGTGCCCCTTATTTGAAAAAGTTGCAAGATCAAATTGTCCTCACGTTATGCCACATGGAAATGTTATTCCCTCCTTCATTCTTCACAGTTATGGTTCACTTGATGGTGCACCTTGTAGAAGAAGCTCAACTTGGAGGCCCTGTCCATTATAGATGGATGTACCCTATTGAGAGGTAAAATTATTAGCTTAGATCGTTATTTATGACTTTGTTGGATAGTATTTAATCTTCATTCCTGGATAGGTATTTAGGACACTTGAAGTCATATGTACGTAACAAAGCACAACCAGAAGGATCCATAGCGCAAGGATACTTAATGGAAGAAATTCTGACATTTTGCTCCAGATATTTAGAGAACATTGAGACTAGATGGAATCGACCTCGCAGAGTTGATGATGAACCAACCCATGAAGAATCAAATCCTTGGTTAGATACTTTGTTTCCTCAAGTAGGTAAACCACTTGGTGTTTCCTCATATTTCACTTTAACAGCCACCGAGAAGTTACAAGCTCAGCCACCGAGAAGTTACAAGCTCATAGACATGTGTTAACTAATTGCTCCATAGTTGACAACTATCTCCAGTGAGTATTTAAGCATGTTCTAATTCATATAAGTAAGATTTTTTTAATGACCTTTAATCCTAATATTAAGACATCTATAGGGAGTTTAGAAATATTGTACGAAAGCAATTAAGAAGTCGTACAAGAAATACATCAGAGATAGACAAGAAAGTTCATAGAGAGTTTGCAAGTTGGTTCTCTACCCGTGTGAGTCAAATACTTCCTCTTTGAAGTTATTTTTTAAGTCAATTTCCATCATATCAAGTTGATAAAAAAATTCGTCATGCTTTCTTAGATTGTTCGAGATCTTGATAAAATTGAAGAATCTAAGAGAACGGTATTTTTTAGTCTTGCCAAAGGGCCGATTGACCAAGCAAGAAGATTTTCTGCATATAATGTCAATGGATACAAGTTTAGGACTGTAGAACGTGAAAAAGGTTTAAAAACTCAAAACAGTGGTATTTTTGGAACATTTGGAACAAGAAGCTACTCCCGCAATAGTGATCCCAACATGAGGTTTGGAGCAGTTCCTTATTATGGAAAGTTAGTCGATATCATTGAACTTAATTATGATGGTATATTCTTTGTAACCTTGTTTAAATGTGAATGGGCTAATACCACAAACCCAAGGGCCATAAAAGTAGATAACTTAGGTTTTACCTCTATCAACTTTAGTAGATTGATACATACCGGTGAGCATGAGGATGATGAGCCATATATTAAGGCTAACGAAGCTCAAATGGTTTTTTACGTGGAGGATGAGAAAGAAAAAGGTTGGAGCATACCAATTCAAGTAAAGCCAAGAGACTTATATGATATGGGCAATGAGGATGAAGACATAATTTATGACAACGTGGGTTATCCATCACAAGATTTGGGACAATTTTTTCCAGATAACATTTCACATGTACCATTAGCAAGATCAATTATAGACGAAGAAAGTTTAGAATAATGTAAGTCTTTAGTTGCAAGTCATAGAGTGTTATGTATTGTTTTCTTTCGTAAGTTTATGTTTTATTACATATACTTGATAGTTTGATTTAGTAGTTTCTTGTTTCTTTGGTTGTTAGTTGATTAAATCAAGTACTATCATTTAAGTTTCATTATGTTATTGATATATTAATCTTAATATCTCTTGATACGTTGTAGAAATGACTAAGAGAAAGACTGTTTCTTCACGGAAGAATGCATCTACTCATGAGTTTGTTGATTCACCACCCGTTGATCAAAATGAGTCTTCTGAATCCATGGAGCCTGAACCTACTTTATCTACTGGTTCAGAAATTTCACATGTTCAGTTAGATGTACAAGGAAGAAAGTCCAATAAGTACTGGACAGTTGATTTGGAAGGTATGTTATTAAATTTAGTTCAATTATAGCACTGTATATTTAAACTTCTACAAGGAAAGAAGTATAATAATCTATGGTATACGACTTGAATCATATGATAGATGCAAATGGAGTGATTAAGGAAGGTCACTTAAGGTTGAAAGATGTGTGGGTGCTGTCTCGTGAGACTAGAATTATAGTACATTGGAATGAGCATGGCCAACCGATTGGTGAATCTGGTGGACTTTTAGGCTTGTTTTTGGGAGCTGTTGCTGGGAATTTCAAAAACTTTCCTATAAGTTATGAGAAATGGCCTTTGGTTCCAACAGAGCCATACAAAAATGGAGCTTATAGAGATATTATTCAGGTTCTTTTTTATTTAATTATTTAATAATAATTTAATTATCTTCAATACATGTACTCCTATGTTCTGGTATTGTGTCATCCAAGGACAATTTTAGCTGTTATTTATTAATGGAAATAATATAACTGGCCAACTCACTAAATGCCCTCTAATCTAATACTAGTTAAGTTTGTACTAATGTCTTTATCCTGTATTTCTTTTTTTTCTAATTAGTAAAATAGTATTTTAATATATACATATTCAAACAAGTTTAATTATTCTGTGTACAACTAAAAAGAACCTCTTAAGTTTGATTGACATTGGTGCAAATAAGATATGGAAATCATAAAATTATGTAGAAGATAAAAAGTAAAAAGAATTTTACTGTTTATGCATAATGTTAGACTTTAGTGTATCCAATGAGGTGTTCTAATATTTATATTTAAATCGGTATCTTTTATTTTGAATAACATTTAAAAGTTTGTTTAGACTTCATAGGAAAAAAAATATTTCACTAGATTTTTAGAAGTTTTTTGGTCTTTTATGGGATTTCAGATCAGGTAATTAGGTAAAATGCTCTACGAAGCTGTAAATGAGTTAAAATTAATTAAGGCTGGATATAATATCACATGACCTAACCTATCGTTTTGACATTTTTTTCCTATATAAATTTTTTTTGTCATTTATGTTGTCGTTAAACATTTCAGGGATTAGTATCAAGTTTTATGATTAGCAAGGTTCTAATTAAAAACTCTGGATAATGACTTTATTGGAAATATTTGAACATGAGGTTTATCCATATTAGTTTAGCATTATGCAGGTCCATTTGTAATTTGTTATCTAATTAAATTTTAATTTTTCATTTCTAATTAAATTTTAATTTTTCATTTATAAAATTTTGGAAAAAGAAGAACTAAAATTAAAAATTGAAAATTAAACTGCAAATCAAAGAAGCGCTAAAATTTTTTTTGAGTTGTTTAATATTACATAGCTCACACTTATAAATATGTATTGTACAGGGGTGATTGGTTTTTGGTCTATACTTCTTAGCATTTCTTGGTGCCATAATTATTTTCTTATGCCGCATGCCTCTTATGGCCATATTATGCTATTATTTTAGTTGTAAATTACATTTTGTGCATAGCATGAGTCTGTGAACATTTTTGTGAATTATGTTCCAATTTTAGTTATTAATAATTTTACCTGTAAGTTTATGTTACAATTATTCAAGTTAATTATTTTTATGTTTATACTATGTAGAGATTCTTTAAAGTTGATGATGGACAGCAAAAGAAGTACATACTACAAAATCTTGGCAGAAAGTGGAAAGATGATAGATGCAAATTATTTAATGACAATTATAATTGGAATCTTACTAGAGAGCAAAATATAGCAGCGTTACCAAAAGGATTTGGAGTCAGCTTGGAACAATGGGCAACTTTTATTGATTATAGGTTAAGGTCCAAAACTCAGGTAATTGTATGAGCACACATTCTATATTTCATTTTATATTGACAAGTTACTAATTGAATTTGCATGATTAGGATATGTGTGAGAAAAATGCAAGTAATCGAGAAAAACAAACAATTCCTCATACACTCGGATCCAAGACGATTGCTAGGAAGAAACACGAATTGGTTTGTGATCGAGTCCTTATCAGGATAATAATATGTTATTTAATTTTTACATGCGTTGAAATTGAATTTCCATTTATTGAATTGATAGGAAACTGCAAACAAGAGAGTTTTTACTAGAGCTGAAATGTATCCAATTAGTCATAAGAAGAAGGATGGATCTTTTGTTAATGATGAGGCTAGAGAGAAAAGTGTAAGCACTTTCACTTTATTTTGGCTTTGTTTGTTAATGAGAATAGAGATTATTCTAATGATGATGCATTTTTCAAATTCTTGTCATAGGAACAATTAACTTTGCTTCAAGCTAATGAGAGTTCTACTGATGATGCATATGCCAAGTTGTTTGGAAAAGAACACCCGGGTCGTGTTAGAGGTGTTGGATTTGGTGTTTGTCCATCCCAAGTCATGAAATCTTCTAATAGTTTCGGAGGGGTATCTTCTTCATGCAATCATGACTTTGATATGGATAAAGTTCGCTCTATGGAAGTAGAATTACAAGAGAATAAAGCAACAATTTCTTTATTACAAGCCCAGGTGACATATTTCATTAATCATTGTATGGGTGGAAAAGTACCACATGACTTTCCTACAGCTACAAATAATGGGGTAAATATTATATATAGATTTTTTTCCTTAATCTTTCATTGTGCATGATCTAGTAAAATTAGTTATTGTTGTTCATTTTCTTAATTTATGCAGATGGCTTATACCTTTTCATGTTAGACTTAAATTATTTAATTGTCTTTTTTTTATTCTAACATATTTTTATTTATTTTCAATCCTAGGTTGCAGACTCTCCAATAGAGACAAGGTCACATTCTACTATTCCATGAAGTAGTTGTAGAATTTTATAATTGAAGTGACACAAGACTTTTATTATCAAAGTAGCTCTTTTTTTAGGCATTTAGCTTAGTTAAATATTAGTAGCAAAATTCTTTTCTAATACAATTTTAGAATTGCATTATTTGAATTTACTTTGATATGTATATATAGGTGTTAAATACTGATTGTGTTGGATTTATGATTATGTAAGACTTATTAAATACATATTATATTTTGAAATGCAATGTTCATATTCTTTTGGTCAATTTTTCTATTTTACTTTGAGTTGTAGATTTTAATATTTGTAGTAGTTACTTTATTTTATTGCGATGGAAGCATTAGGAAGGAGTTTATGTATAAATTTAGTTATTTTTTTAAAAAAACATGCTGCCATTTTTGCGGCGGTTAAAAACCGCCGCGAAATTCAATTTAAAAGTTCTAACCGACCTTTTAGCGGCGGTTTAAAACCGCCGTGAATGTCCAACGGTAACTAAATTTTGCATTTTGCGGCGGTTGTTAAACCGCCGCTAAACACCTACTTTGCCTGGTTTCCGCGCATAGTGGCGGTTTTAAACCGCCGCGATTCGCTGAATGACTCTGGCGGCGGTTATTCCAGCGGTTCTTCAAAACCGCCGCCGTTGCAATGCCGACGGTTGTTCTGGCCGCGTTTTGCTCACCGCCGGGATCCGATTTTAGCGGCGGTTTTAACCGCCGCAACCCTCCAAAAAACCCGCCGCCGCTGCGCTGTTTTGTTGTAGTGTCACTATATATTTTGTTACCCTGTCCCTAATTACATTGATTTCTAATGTAAGCATACTGAGTGGTAAGAAGTAAGAGCTTGTGGCACAATTCTTGTGATGTGAACTAGCCTTTGTATGAAACTTAGTATGTGAGTTTTGAATTCTACAGATGATTAGGCTAGCAAGGAAACTGCCAACAGGAGATGTGAGTGCATTGAAGGGTAACACTGCCAGACAGGAAGACCAGCCTCTAGATGAAAATGACCTCACTTAACAATTCTCCGGGCCACATTTCTTTTATTAATTTTTCGTTTCTGACGTACCATAAGAATATTTTGATCTTAAGAACAATGAAACTTAAAAAGAGGATTGGTGCACCAAGTGTACCAAGTGTTCAATCTTATTCAATGTAAAGGTGACAAAAATTGTGAATGCTATGCTTTATAAACATGTCTTGGTATACTAGGCCCTGTAGGAGAACAATACTGAAATCTATTAATATATAATCTATTAATTAATATATAATAAGAGAGTAGTAGATGGTTAGATGATTGACAAGTGGTGTTTTGTATAATAAACAAGTGTTACTCTTTATTGCATGACAAGTGGCAAAACAACCAAAATCAATAAAATATTAAAAAATGTAAATATCTAAAGATTATTAAAGAACTCAGGCATGAACAGAAGAATTGGCGGGATTTTTATTCAAAGTGAAATTCAAAATTATTTTGTTACAGCTGTCCCCTGTCCTCATATATATGTTAGTTAAACGGTGAGAAAAGGAAAGGAAGAAAGCAAGAAACTGACAGTCACATAGAAGAGGGTAGCTAAAAGAACAAGAAATCGACAGTGAAGAAAGAAGGTCGAGGTCGCAGAGAAGAAGAAAACGACCGTGAAGAAGGAAAGGACGACGGAAGAAGGAGAAGAGGATGGCTACCACAGCGACGGTCACAGAGAAGGAAATTAAATGGACAGAGAAAAGAAGAGGAATGGTGATGGAGTCCACCGTCGCTGTTGGATCCGCATAGCTGCGTCCTCCGCAGGACGGTGTTGCAGCCGTTTCTTCGCCGGTGGGTGCTGCGAATGAAGGATGGTTAGTTCTCTAGCTCGGACATACTTTATTTTGTTGTTTGATTGATTGAAAATGCTAATCGAAATTGAATATGGCTTTTCGTGTTGCAACAAAATAGGGGAGCCACAGAGACAAGCTTTTGGTGGTTGAAGTCACTCTCTCAAAGCATCAGAAGTGGCGGAGGAAAACTCAAATCATGTTGGGACTGGAATCTTAGTGCAGGTTTCTCCTGTAACTGATGGAAACTCAACTTACTCTGTCCAGTCATTTGCAATTGATTATGAATCATATAAAAAGCTCCCTAAATTACTGTACCCAGACAGAGTATTATTCTATCTTTTCATTATTGGGTTTTGATTAAAGTTTGGTGTTATTAGCAATCTTATAAGTTGATTTTTAAGACTGTTGTGACTGTGGCTGTTGATGCAGCAACAAGGAGAAAGAACAGTGACAACAATGGGTGGTGTTGCTGCTGTCCGTAAAGAAAGAGCAGCTAGCAGCAAGTTGACGACACCGGTGAAGAGAACGGAGAGCTTTGATATCCTATCGTGGGTGGTATTACAGAGGTAATTTATTTTTTTAAGTCAGAATAGCCACAAAAAATCATTTTCTCTGTGAAATCAATGAAACTAAGGAAGTATTTCTTTGACCTTTAAACTTTACCAAAAGACTGTGTTATCATATATATTTGAAAAAGTAGAACACGTTTAGGAAATTTATGTTATCTATTTTTTTTTATTTTGCAGTGGTAGCAAGTAACTAGGAGTTAAAATCATATTTAGGACATTCACTGATTTGCTGTTGTCAGTGACTACAATTGTGAATGAACTAGACAAGACCTTGCACCACCAAAGAATAAGCCACTTTCTGAAGGTGAGTAGAGGTATAATAGGAAAAATAAAAATGCTTGCCTTATTAATGCCCTTGATTAAATTGGTCAGTGTTAGTTATAGTGATTGTTGTGTTTTTTGTTCAAAAAAGGGATTGCTTCAAATCTGTAATTGTGGTAACTGATTATGTGTTTTGGCCTTTTTTTTTTGTTTAATAATTGAATAGGACGAGGTACTACTCTTTTGTCTACTACTAGACATTTGTAAATCTAGACTTAGATTTCATTGTTTGCTTGAAACTCTAGATGCAAATTCATAATAAAAAAGCACTCATGTAGAATATTTTGGTAGTTGAATTTTTAAATATCTTAAATTAGGCTTTAAAAGGACAATTTATTTTTAATTTTTTCTGCTGTAGACATAGTTCCCACTTTAGATAATTGTTTATATCATTGCAGCAGTAAAAAGCACCCCAATAAGACATGTTTTTGAAAAAAGCAAGATGTTATTGGGCTTGCTAGATGGAATCCCAACAATGTTAAAGGGTGAAATTGCAATTGTAAGATGCTAATTATAGGTTCATATTTTCTGCTTTTCTACTTTTCTGTTTTTTCAGACCTTTTTTTATTTATTTTTAAACTGTTTGCTTTTTGATTTTTTTTTTTTAAATTTGTTTTCCAGATTTACATTGTGCTTTCCATAAGTTGACAAAAAAAGTGAGGCTCACAAAGTAGTAGCAGCCATACTCTCAAAAGAAAGAACTAAGATAGATTTTATGTTTTCAGTTAAGATTTTATGTTTTTCCTTATTGCATGTTTGTGCAGTGAAAAAGAACTTGATTAGTTTGGAGTGCAGAAAAATCCTCCACCTTTGGCTGTGTCCAGCAACTAAGAATTGCATATCAACATCTGAGAATGTCACTGTTAATTTTTTTGGTGGATATATATTTACAAATATAAGACTATAATCAGTTTCGCTTGCCTGTGATGTGTTTTGCTAAAGCTATAACCAAGAATTTTATTATTATCTCAAATTGCTTGGGTTGTTTATTCATGTTGCAATTGAGGATTTAGATATATTTTGCTTTTAGCAATGATAGTGATTGCAAGTAGAAGATAGTTACTTGAAGTTTATCTTAAAGCTTCTCTTATTAATAGTGTCTTGGGGCTTGGTTCAAAGTTGGAGAGGAAAATGGAAGGAAATTGAGCAGCTCACCAATGAGGTATTTTATTTTATTTTATTTGAATACTCATAAATTAAGAAAACTAAAAAATAAAATAGCTTTATGAAACAGAAACTTTTTCCACTAACCCATATACAACATGTGTTTTCCTTTAAACAAAAATGCCTTCTACTGAATATTTGCCACCATATTTTTCTTTGTCATTGGGTTTGCAAGTTCTAGCCTTTTTCCATGGGATCAGAATTTGTATCTTCTTTTTTATGCTAATTATATATAGATGGAAGATTAATATGTAGTTTACTACTTGAAAAGGCGGAAGAAAATTATAAAATGGCTGTTTGGTCTCTAATTTTATGTTGCTCTTGATTATAGTGTTGGATTGTGATTACAGATTTTCCTATATCTTGATTTACTTTTAGCACTGTGTAGGGGAATGAAATAATGAACACCTAAATTTTTTAAATGGGTTTATGATGCTTTGAGTTACATCTCAAATAGGTGTTGTTATTTTCGAATGGTTTCAGAGTTGGAGAAGGGATTCAAGGCCTGTTTGCTGTGATATCAGTCTTTAATAAATTAATCTTCTATTGGATATGAGTGTTCGATCTACTATGGTACTATGTAAGGCTTTGAATTGACATATATATAGTGAAAATAAAATTGTGATTCAATAAGAGTAAGAAAACATCATTTGTATATATTCAGTTTCATTATTCGGTATCCCGATGATAAGGATGCTGAGGTTGCTGGCAGCGCTGCTGGAGGCGGTGCTTCTGCTGCAGTCATGGCGGTTAAGGATAGTATGGCCATGGGATGATAAAGTCAGTTCCATATGAACATAAAAAGAGGTGTTGAATTTGTTAATTTTTTTTTTTTTTTGAGTTCTTGATTTTGCTTTTGTGAATTGTGCAATTGATTGATTTTTATGATTGCACCTTTTTTTTGGTTTATGCTAATGATTTGAAGTATGCGTATTGAGTTTCAGCATGATCTGCAAAGTCATGATTTGATCATACGCTCATAACTAATTAATAAGTTGCTCTTAGCTTAGCCCATGCTATCAATTATTGTTTATTTATTTGCAAACTTAAGCTATGAACCAAACTATGCCTAAGTTGAATTAATCATCAGGTTATTAACATGTTCTGATCAATTTTGCTCAGGCTTTTGTGAATACTCAAAAGCAAAAACAATTTTGAATCTTGGAGAGCAATCTTTTTCATAGTTCCCGTACCCAAATGCAGTTATTATTCTTCATTCTATGATCATTTAAAATATTCTAATATCTATATATGTATGTAGGTTGATTTGGCATCATTAACAAGAACAAGGTCCTACAACTTCGTGAATTAGCCGCACGCTACTCTTTATTTTTCTCAAAGAACAATGAAAGGTGGCTTTTTGATTGGGAAAGCCTCAGGAGTATCACAAACTGGACAAGGGTAATCTTTCATCCCTCTTACTTATTACAAACTCCTTATATATACCTCATTTTGTGTTGATGTGTTTGGTTGTGAGAAAAAAGGATCAAATAGAATTTTTTTAATCCTATCTATGATTTCAGTTAAGGCATTCTTATTTGTTACTTTGTTTAGACAATTTTAAATATTTTGTTATTCAGGTAATTTCTTCATGTTTAGTTGTAGATAATTACCAGCTAATTAAATTTAGCAACCAGCTTTCTTTTAACATAGTAATTCACAGAAATGTGTATTCAAGCTATGACTGCAAAGAAGGGGTTCCTTTGAGAGTGCCCCTTCTATGTGCAAATACATTACAAAATATTGAAACTTTCCCCATTTCAAATCAATGATTTAAATCTCTCTCTTGCTCTCATTCCTCATTTTGCTCTGCAGCACTGAAGAAGTAGCTTCAAATTTTTTGCAGCACTGAAGAAGTAGCTTCAAATTTTTGGGATTCATTTGGTGTTTATTTTCATTTGCTCCCCGTATTGGCACCGTCTACCTCTGCCGCCTCAGATGATTTTCCTCTGTCGAATACAATAACTACAACAGCAACGCCAAATACAAGAACTACCAGCATAGGGTAGCCTGGTCCGACTCGCAGAAAGTCCTAGCCTTAACCTTACACAGTTCGCACTTCTTCATCATATCTACCTTCACTGTTTTGAACCGTGTTCATCATGCCTCAGTCTCAAAGAAGATACATTTCGGTGAGTTTTTTTCACTATTTTTCTTTTAAAAGCTTATATAATTGTTTACATCTACCAAATACTCTGTTATAAGGCTCTGAAATGTCATATATATAGTGAAACACGACGTATTCTTTGAAATTGTGATTGAATCAGAGTAAAAGAGTTTTGATTTTGGTCAAAATTACCTATCTTTACTAACCCATGTTCTCACCGAAACAGAGAAGAAGAAAGCTAGGGGCCTTCCACGAAATGCAGGCCAAGGTTGACAAAGAGATGGACGGTGTTTAAGGTTTTTATTCCCCTAAAATTAGATTTTCATTTATTTAAGCTGATTTGTTTCATCTTATCTGTTAATTTTTATTGAAGATGGAAACCTGACTTTTACCCTTCAGGAGGCAAATTGAGACAGTTAATTTCTTTTTTCAATATTTCTTTTCTATATGTGAAATCACTTGATATGTTGTGGTATGTAATTCTAAAGGTGTAAACTAGATAAAATTTAAATGGAAAAATATAAGTTGATTGTCGATAAGCTGTGATCTATGGTTGGAAAGTGTGATGGAAATGATTGAGATTATGGTGTTGTGGTAACATGTAGGTAGATGAAGAGGATTGTTGTGCAGAGATCCTAACAAATGCTATTATCAGGTGAGATGAATGAGCACTCTCAATGGGTGGATCCAGCAGCGACACAATTGCTACCAAAGGACTGCTCATGCCAAGGGACAGCAAATAGGAGAATAACTTGAGTTCAGGCTTATTGGTCCTAAAGATGAAAGAGCAAATTAATTTATGAACGAGATCTATTTGATATATATTATAATCGGTGTGAATCATTTAGTACATATCCCATGACCTATGATCTCCTCCTTGCTCCCCTATTTTCGAATGGTGCCACAGGTTTCATCAAACTCAGTAAAAAAATTGTAGATTCTTCTATGATTATTTCTACGTGTTTTCAAAATTAAATATATTTTCTCATATCTAATTAATGAGCTTTGTTTTTTATAATTGCAGTTGGATTATTAGTATCAAAAAATTAAATATATTCTCATATCTAATTAATGAGTAATATTGTGTGTTGGATTGTACTGACAATAGCTTGGTGGTTAGTAGAATCACTACTATTCTTGATAAATGATATTTGAGAAGAGAAAAAATCTCATTGATCTTGAGATAGATACGAGTAAGAATAATTTTACTAACTTATATGTTTAGTTGTAGATAATTTACTAGCTAATTGAATTTAGCAACTAACTTTCTTTTAACATAGTAATTCACAGAAATGTGTACTCAAGCTATGTGTATTGTTGCTGTATGTGCTTCAAGATGTTATTTTACAGTTATAAGTTGGGTTTACCCTTGACTTTTGAGTAAACAAAGCTCAAAGCTCAAACCTACAAGAATGCACATTTATTTCAGAAAAGACAGTCAAATTATCAGGCTGGCGCAGCAAAGATGTGGGCCCTGGGAGAGGAACGAGAAATACCAATTCAGGTAGGAATACAACAATCTTTCCATAAATATTGGATTATGAATTTATGAAACGTAAAGTATATGATGGATTCTGGCACACAGAGTACATCATTTTCTGTCAGATACATTGAATATGTGACTAATTTACAAGCATGGAGGATAAAACTTTTGAAACATAAAATAAAAAATAAATGTCAAAATACGTGGACTGCTGCGATTGCAAAAATACATAGACCACTAAGTTGAGCATCAGAATTTACTACCAAATTATGAATATTTTGAGCGTTTTTTTCCATTTCTTTTAGACACTATCTTTTTGGCTTTTGAGACTATGCATGATGATAGGATACTATTTAGCATTTTTGAAGAGATGAATTTATATATAGAGAATATGATTTTATATGTGATTTTGTATGAAGAAATCTTAAAGACTATATAAGACATGTATTAACTAGCCTTATAATGACATATATCTTACATTAGGACTGATTTGCTTCTCTCCTTTTCTTTTCCTATTCTCTTTTTTGTACCTCTTTGGACATCTGTTTGATTTTACAAAGCGATATCAATGCAAATTTATAGATAGCTAGATTAATTTGTAACAATTCATTCAAAGCATCCAAACAATAGGAAAAATAAAATGGCTAATATTCAAAATGATTCCTAAAGATATCATGTATATGTTAATGAAGTTTTTTCAAAAATTGTGTCTAAATTTAATTTACCAAATATATTAATGTAAGTCAAGTTTGTCTTTTAATTAACTTTTTATTAATACAAGTAGGGGAAGAAAAAATTGCTTGGTGCAATTTCCTTCTATGCGGTTTAATAACAAATTGTGCCCTGTAATCATGTATTTCAAAATTAAGAATAAAAAATAAAACTGATTGAATGGATTGCCACCAAAGTCCAAAACTTCTTTGTGTCCTTTGTTGTGTGTGTGATTGTAGTAACGTTTGGCAGATAAGATACTGAATATAGTAGGCCGATGCTGGCGAAGGAAAGAGAAGATGGTGACAAGTGGAAGATAGAGTGGTTCGGAAGAAGAGGAGAGGAAGGAGAAGCCAGTGGAGGGTGAGAACAAGATTAAGCACAAAATGAAGACTGCTTTATAGTTGGATGTTCTGTAGAAAACTTATGCTGGTAAGTGAATGTATTTTAGCTATTTTTGAACAATATTGTAATATTCCTTTTATTTTGTTGGTTTTTTACATGATTTTAGTGGGTTGTGAAGTAAATTTTTTGTTGAAACGTTAAACTCTGTAGCCGTGTTGTGCATTTCTTTGGTTCAGGGGAGGCTTACCCTTTAGAAGTAGTGCAAGCTGAGTTATTTTGAGAGTACTTTCGAGTATTGACAAGTGGTAGTTAGGAGCTTTATTTTGGGCATACTTTCGAGTAAGATATTTTTGTTAAAAGTTGTTCGAATGCATTCACTTTGCCAGTAATTTCTATTGCCATGCCTTTATAAAAATCACCTGCACTACTGAAGATCAGTTTAAAGATGAATGCCATCAACCTATTCAAAAGAGACATCCTAAATCTCAATATTAAATTGGCAGAGTTTCCTGCTTGATGAGAAAGAGGCGAAGTTATCACACTACAAGAGGTAAGCATGTTTAATTCTCTCGAGACCTTAATGAGATATAAATATTGATTTTTTAATTAGTTGTTATTGAAGTATGGAAGGGAGTATTAGTTCATTGAGCAATTTTGTAAGGAAAAAATTCTCAGATGTCAAGAGGCATACATTCATCTCCTGCTTTTAGTAGTTCTCCTAATCTTGAAGCATTGGCAATTGAAGCAAGTAATGTTATGGAGAACATTTTTGTACATGCAAGTGCTCAATAATCATGGTAGGTAGATTTAGCATCTTAAAACGAATATTCCTATACCAGCCATTCTACTCATCCGTTTAATTATTTTTTACAGATTTTTTAAAATTAAAAAAAACAACAAAGATAACATTCTTAGCACACTTATATGTGTCCATACAGGACCAATGTACGGTGAATTTTTTGTTGTTATTTTTCAACACATCTAAAATTGTGCAATTCAGATTGAAAAAGTATTAATTGAAATCGTCTTAAATAAACAGTAATTTTCTACTATTAGAAAGTTAAAAAAGGCTTAGGCATCTCTGATGAATTTTCAATTGGCTTTATTTATTTGTTTTTTCTCGGTTTAAATCTCTATTATATTATGGACTGTGTGGTCAATCACAGAAGGAGAGGACCTTCATTGTTTTAAATACAAAATAAGGAGCAGCATTATAAAAAGGGTGAATAGGATGGACGAAAATCCAAATAAACAAATAGGTTAACTACAATTAGTAAAGACTCTTACCGAATATTTAAGAACTAGTAAAGACTCTTACCGAATATTTAAGAACGGAGAGAAGTCAACAAATAAATTTGTGTCGAAAAAAACAAATTTTTTAAATTTGGCTGAAAGCCTTCGCTACCTCTTTTTAAATTCGGAACTTCAACTAAGAAACAGATTCAATTCATAGACTTACTATAATCGTGTAAGTGATGTAAAAATACTTTAGTGACAGTAACATCATTAATTTTTTAGCTTAGATTCTTTAGGTTACACTTAGTAAGGATGAAAGTTATTATTTTATAAATGAGAATTGAAACTTAATTTGTAAACATAGATACTTGGTGGTTGACTATTTTTTTCAACTTTTTTTTTTTTGAGATATCTGTAAAACCTACTTGGATCATTTTTTTTTCATTTGTTGAATATCTTGGTGAATAAGTGCATTGGTTTTGTTGCTGCTTCTATCTTTTTGATCTGCCAACTGAAGTATATCCACCTACTGAAAAATGTGAGATTCGAGATCATTGATGCTGAAAAAAAAGCAAACAGAACTTCACAAATAGAGGGTTTTAAGATAATTAACCAAATATTTATCAGTTATAAGTCATCAATCTTTTATCACAAGTACATTGTAAGCTGGCTCTTAAAATCTTTTTAATTAAAGATTAGTGTTTAAAAATTGTATGGGTCAAGGGAAGAATGTCATAATAGTTTCTTTGATATGTCTTTTACAGTACTCTCATGTCACATTAGATTGGAAGTGTCTATAGCAAAAAATATTTGCAGTAAGTAATTCACTTAGTATTTTATTTTTGACATTTTTATTGTTGATCCAATTTAGTATATTTAATCATATTTTATAAATGTGATATTTATTCAATGGGTTTTCTATTTGATTTTATTTTGTTTATTTACTTTTTTTAATGGGTAAACAGGCTTTCTATTCTTCTTTGGGAGCAAAATTATAATTATGTGTTAAAAAAAACTATTGAACATATAAATAACAAATGAAGAATTTAAATTTTTCATTCTGTTGATATGTAAAAGACAGATTTTTTGCTATGAAAAATGACAAGAGTTCTTAAATTATTGAGTTTTATTTTAAATATTTTTATATTCTTATTTTTTATATTTGGATGGAAGGTAACAAAAATAATATTTATTGAATGTCTCTAAGATATTGAAATGATGAGAAAACAAGTTCGTTAATTTTATAAGATCTACATATGCTTTCTTACCTTTATTTATAAATAACAATATGAATTAGCGAGTTTTGGTGGTTGTTTGTTAAAGATTATGGAAGAAACTATATTATATTATAGTCTATATTAATGGCAAGGACAATTGGCCAATAGTTGATTTTAGAAAATTTTACTATACCAATTTTTCAGCCATAGAAATCTAAATGTATAAGCTTTTCTATAACGGTATTCTGGCAAGGTTAGATCAAACAAGCTCATTTAGTTAAGAAGAGGTGAAAATTCAACATAAATGATCTTTTGCTTTTAAAAATGTACATATGCAAAAAAAAAGAGAAAGAAAAATAAAAAACATTAACACATTAAATAAAAAAAATAAAAGAGAAAGAAAAAATAAAAAAACTAACAAAAGAATACGAAAAAGTGAATAAAAATGTTATTTTTTAGTTATGCTAAAAACATTCATTGATGAGTGAAAAAAAAAACATTCATTGATACTACTCCAACATAATTTAAATTCTATAAGATGGTTGACTCATAAAAATTATATCCTTTGAGAGGCTATGTGTGCAAATTGGTTGAAGTTGGTATTATGCGTGATTATGTTTGTGAAACATTAATCATAAATAATTGTAAATTCTCTCATTTATATTTTTCTGTTATTGGATAAAAATTATAAATAATTTGTTCCTTAACTTTTTTTGGTCTGTTTGTTATTAGGAGTAGAAAAGATGTAAGTTAAAAAATATTTATCGGATTAAACATCAATATAACAAAAAAGATTGAGAAAAAAATGCTTTTGTATACTAAATAAATTAATTTTTTCAGTAAATATATATTAATATTTTTATATACAAACTATACATAAATATAGTAAAGTAAATTGAGTACAAGATTTGTGTATAACAAGAACCACACATTAGGAGTCTAATAATATAATGAAACGTTACTTATATTAGTTGGTATTTATATATTGTATAATTATAATATAAATTATTTTTACTAAAATTTTAATTTTAATAAAAATAATTTAATTTTAAAATTTTAATTTTTTTTAAATTGTATAACAGAGAGTGTAACAATATTTATTTAAATATAAAAATATAATAACTTTAATATTTAAGTAGAATCTATTAATATGAACTAAAAAAATAATAAAATTATTTTGGCCTCTACGAATAGAAGATGTAATAACCTTATATATTATACAATAAACTTTTAATTTTTTATATAACAATTTTTTTTAAAATTAAAAGTAATAACTATTATTAATTATAAATAAATATCAATAAATTTTATGTAATAACTATTATTATTAATAGATAAGTATCAATAAATTTTTATAATAAAATAATATTTGGCCCGGGCGTAGCCCGGATTTTACACTAGTATGAACTTAAAAGAGAGTAGCCAAGGACTTGAAAAGAAGATTTTTAAATATTATTTCTGAATTGTTTCACTTAAAGAGTGATTACATACAGAATATAAAGATTATTTACAACCTAATTAAGGAAAGAAAATAACAGGTAATAAAAGCTATTCAAAACAAATCTGCACCAAATCTATCCTAATATAAACAAATATGTACTAATTATAGAATAATTACAACACAAGGGTTGAAAGTGAAACACATTATTTGAGGAGCAAAGTTCTCCATGTATTGTTTCTATTGATATCAATCATCATTTATATATCAGCAGCATTTCTTTTTCTGTTTATATACAGAAATTTAGAGATAAATGGAGATCAGTAAAGATGAAATCAATAAAGTCTAATTGACACCAAAAGCTAGCTTAAAAAGAAAAATATAAATATAAAAAAGAAAAGTATAAATGGAACAAAGGCACTAGCAACTACAATGGGTGTTTAATAGCATTAGCCACCTCTAACTAACAAGTTCACTCTATTACTAGGAACAAAAGAAAATTTTATATCTTGGCCTTACCCAGAATTTTCTTCAGTTTAGTTATGAATGGACCTAACTACTGAATAAATTGAAAAATGACTAGAGAGATCTTATTCTTCTTTTATCTACAACCTTTCTGGATCTCTTCGATCAACGCTACGAATGCCGCTCTCCATTGAGTAACTTGTGAATCAGAGCTAAATAACTTGAGCATTGCACTCAACTCGGCAGGACTGGCCTTTTTTAGGAATCCTTGTAGCAATGACTTCATCTCTTCAAATGAACGAAAATGTCCTTCTATGTTATCTTCTTGCTCCTGCTTTATCAAATTGAAGCCGAAAAGTTTGGTCTTGACATCACCCAGAGAGTTGCTTGAACCATTTGAGCACTTAGAGGCATCATTTCCACTGCCTGAAGATTCAGAGGAAAGTTCTTTGTGATGCCAGTACTCTACACATTGATGACTGGGATCTTGAGCTTCAATGGCCTGAAATTGTTTGCCGGAATTGATTAAAACTTCAGAAGTTAGATCATAACTTCCTCAGTGGCTGAAAAGATCTTCAATATTTGAGATAGCGTTACCTGAATAATGGATGGCTTAAGGAATCCGAACATTTTATGACCACTAATGCTTTGCAAAACCTCCAAGGGAGGGAGTTCTTGTTCACCTAGACTCTTACACCTCTCGATCTCAGCGTTTAGTCTGTCAAGAATTGTTTCCCAACACTTATCCGCTGATGTGTTTGTGAAAGCTTCAGTTGGATGTTCTTCCATGGTAACCTGGAATGTATTTTACAAAATGTGTAATAAAGTTCGATCAAGAACTAGTCAATCATAGGTGTAAAACCAAAGAGAGATACAAGGTCAGAAATAATACCTTGAAAAGAGGACCAAGAAATCCAGCATCAGAGATTTCAGAAACATAATTACAGGGTCTTGTTGGATCAAGAATACTAAAGAACTTAACGCGGCTCTTGAATCCTGGATAAGTTTACCAAAACAATAAAAAAGTTGCTCTTCAAAAAAAAGAGTGCTCTGTCTTCGACACAGAATATGAAAGCTGGCTTATCCTGTAGTTATAAGTAGGAGAACGGAGAGAACACAATTAGCAATATTTATTTTAGTTAACAAGATCATGCATGATGAACAAGTAGCTTTTCAGTTTGGGATAAAAACCATTTGTCAAGCAACATTTTCACCACTCACTCAGCAGAAACTATACACTATTTATCAAGATGGTGTTTTCTGTTTTCGTTTCATGTTTTACCACTTCTTCCTAGAGTCCTAAAAACTGAAAGCAGAAACAAAAAACAAGAACAAAAGCCAAACAAACACTAAGAATTTCACATGGTAACCTTGAGTTTGTTGGGCACAAAATTATGTGAAATCACGTAGTATTTTCTAACAACCTCACATGAAAAAGTTGCAATGTTTTTAAATAGCAACTAACTTCTTTCAAAAACTTTGCTTTTAATATAAAAAAATGCAAGATCTGCATAGGCATAAAGAAATATCGAAGACTTTAGAAAGTATAAGCTGTCTGGAATATGGAATCAAATTAAAAGTTACAAAATTGCAGTCTTTATCCTGAGATGTGATCAAATTGGATGGAACTACCTCCATAATGGCTTCAACAAAATCAACCAGGAATCCCCAACTTGATGACTTTCAAGGCATCATCATCGCACAGGTTCCCATGAAAAGATTGCACGAATTCCTAATCGAACGCCAAAAAACAGAGAAAGCGCATCAAGCATCAAACCACAACACCAATAAAATCACAACGATAATAGCAAATTAACCAAGATTTAATTGGGGAAGGCTGCAAAAATAAGGAGACAGGGAAACAGATTACTAGAGAACATACAGAGTTAGAATTGCTGTCATCCTTGAGAATGTCTGTCAGCAGTCTTGCGCGGCGGCGGCGAGAATATGCCAGTGAGATGTGCAGGAGAGGAAGAGGAAGAGAGAAATGCAGGAATTGAAATTGTATGAAAACCCTAGCGGACCTTTTCTTCTCTGAATGCTTCTAATGTAAGAATGAAAAGAAGCAGGGAGCGGCGGCGGCGGAGGCGTACGAAATTTGCAGCAGAGGAAGAGGATGAGAATGGCAGGATTGAAGTTGAATGAAACCCTAGCTACTTCTCTTCTCTCAATGCCTCTGAAATCAAAAAGAAAGGGGAGGGCAGAGTTAGGTTTTTCAATCCACACTCTATTTTGGAAGGAGATTTTTCAATCTTGTTGATGCTCTCCAAGAACTCTAATTTCTCTCAGTTTTTCGTACTCAAAAAAAGAGAAAAGGGACAAAGTTAAAAAGATCAATAATTAAAAGGATCAAAATAAAATTAGTAACTTTTTCAAAAAAAAAAAATGGAGTATATTTTGTAATTATTTTTATGAAGGTTAATGATACTCCTACAAAAATATAGGATTAAGGAATCCATGGCCTATAATTTTATTCCAAATGAAAGGGCCAATAAAATAAAATTGAGAAGCCTAGTTTCGTCATCACTCACCATCATTTTTCTTTATACATTTTGTGCTTCTCACAAAGTTGATCAGTTCAGCTAGAGTTTTCATTCTTCCTTTATTGATTTTCTTCAATTTAAAAAACGAAAATTTTTTTATACTTAAAAAATTGGGTTTTAATATTTTACTTGATCTGGGTTGAAGAATTGTTGGGTTTTGGAGGAAACAAAAGAAGAAAATCCCAAGTTTTCTGAGGAAAATGATAAATGGGGGTTTGATTGGATCGAGAAAAAGACTTGAACTTTGAAAAATTCAGACAATTTTCCTGGTTTTATTATTATTTTTCTCTTTTGTTTTCTGGGAAGAAAATGTGGATCTCGCAAAAGATTTTGATTTGGTCTAGGTAAGAGAGAGGAGAAAAGAAGGAGTCAACTTTTTTTTCTCACTGCCATTGAAGAAGAACTGAAGAAGAATTTCAAAGGTGAAATTGCTTTTTGGGTAGGTTCAAAAAGTGCTGCTTTATTCATTGTTTAGTTTGGCAAAGTAGAAAAAATGGAAAAGACTTTAGGTGCATTTTCTAACTATACTATTGAGTTGACTCGGAGAGAAAAAGGGAGAAAGTGAAATAAGAGAAAAAAAATTGAAAGCTAGATGCAAATAGATGCTTAGATACTATGCTGTCATGTGAAGTTAAATATTCAGCTTCTGTGTGTTTATGATTTCTCCCCCTAACTTTTATGAAATGCATTTAAATGTTTCATCTATGATGGATGTCCTTTTTATTTACCTTTTAGCTTTAAATACTAAAATTGCTTAGTTGTTTGGTTGTGTAGTATTTAAAGATCACATGGATTTGGGATTATTGTTTTGTGATGATTTTGTTATTACTTTGTGTTTCTATGTATGTGACATCTTCAATTCTCTTCACCAACCCAACGAAACGAAAAATGTACAAAAAATAATGAAAAGTACTATCATATTCCCTTCTTAAATGAAGCAACTTTACATTTGTTGAGTATTTTTTTTATGTTGTTCTGATCATTGTCTTCTCTTCTTGTTAATTGTGAAAATGGTTCTTGATGCTAGTGCTTGATGACTTTGTTTTAGTTGCTTGAGAGTGATCAAAGGCTATGCTCTTTTAAACCCTTTAAACCTTAAACAAGGATTTTTTTTTAATGTGAGTTACAGGCATTTCTTGCTCCAAAATTTGCAGCTGCATATGTTTTTTTTGGATATATACAGAAATTCAAATAATTGAAAGTGGAAAGGTTGTCATAACTTCAAATATTATTATTTTAGTGAATCAAAATGGGGATTCAGTTCTCCAGCCTCGTGCCGTGCTGCGTAAATTCACAAGTTAAGATATCTGTTATTGAAGTTCCGCATACTGGTAGGTAACAATAATACACTGTTAATAATATTATGGTGCATTATGTTCTGCTCAGTAATTTCAAGAAATTGTGGTTCATAGATGTTTAATGTAATGTTTTCTTTTCCAGGAAATGAAGATAGAAGTGAAGCCGATAATGGGCCTGCATTTCGCGAATATACATTTGAGCAACTTAAGAATGCGACATCCGGTTTCTCTGTTCAGAATATAGTATCTGAACATGGAGAGAAGGCTCCAATTGTTGTGTATAAAGGGAAGTTGGAGAATCAAATGAGGATTGCTATTAAGAGGTTCAATAGGAATGCTTGGCCCGATTCTCGGCAGTTTTTGGTAAATGTTACCTTTCTTTCTTAGTGGATTCCAAAACCACACACTGTAACTTTCAATCCTCACATGGTATTGGTCTCAATTTTAGTTAATAAGGATAATTTCATTTTGTAACTTCATAAGGAAGCTAGATCTGTTGGCCAGCTTCGTCACCAAAGATTAGCGAATTTACTTGGTTGTTGTTGTGAAGGCGAAGAGAGGTTGCTTGTGGCCGAATACATGCCCAACGAAACACTCGCAAAACACCTTTTCCATTGTAATAGCTTCTTTCATGTATATGATTTGTTCTTTTCTTTTAATAATTGGAAAACGAATTGGTATGCCTTGAATTAATATAGTGCTTACTATTTTGTTTTTATCTGCTTTGTCACGAGTCAATCCTGGTGCATTGTTGGTGCATAATATGGGATTAGTACTATCCAATAACTGAATAACATTCATCTTGTTAAGAAAATTAGGTTTTGTACTGTCAAAATACAAAATAGCACTCAAACTAAACAAAAAATCATAAATAAATCTTCCCAAAGAATTATGCTAGCTTCAATATTTGATGATTATCTTGTTTTCTGGTGATGGTTTTCATGAACATACTGCTGAGTCTATGATATGCAAATAATTGATGTTTGTCTCTATATCAGGGGAAACTCAACCGATAAATGGCCAATGCGACTGAGAGTTGTTCTACATCTTGCAGAAGCTCTGGAATACTGCACGAGCAAAGGACTGTGCTCTATCATGACCTTAACGCATATAGAGTTCTATTTGACGAGGTAAAATTTTGTGTCTTCCTTGTGTATGTGTCTAATGTAATTAAATTAATACAAATCCTGTGTTAGAATTTTGCAGGATGGTAATCCTAGGCTTTCAACTTTTGGCCTTATGAAGAATAGTAGGGATGGGAAAAGTTATAGCACGAATTTAGCATTTACCCCTCCTGAGTATCTCAGAACTGGTATGCCATTTTTCTTCAGTAGTAGCATTGTGTTGATATTAAATTGAAAAATCAGTCTTTTCATTTTAGAATATATGATCATTAATCGTTTGTAAGAGTAGGATGATAACAAAATTTTAATAATATTTTTCTTCTGTAGGTAGAGTAACACCAGAAAGTGTAATATATAACTTTGGAACTCTTTTGCTTGACATTCTGAGTGGGAAGCATATCCCTCCATGTCATGTAAGTCATGTTACTTTAGGGAAAATCGTGCCATTGAAGATTGCACAATTTTATTTCTTTATATATCCTTTGGTGTGTAAACTTGAATATTATATGTAATGTGACAAGTATCTCTAATTTTTGAAAATGTTGGAGCAGGCTCTTGATTTGATTCGAGACAGAAATCTTCGGATGCTGACGGATTCTTGCTTGGAAGGACAGTTTTCTGATGATGATGGAACCGAGTTGGTGCGCTGGGCATCTCGATGTTTACAGTACGAACCAAGAGAGAGGCCTAATCCGAAGTCATTAGTGGCTGCTTTGGCCCCTCTTCAGAAAGAGACAGAGGTTGGTATAATACTGTCATTCATTTGATTTCTTCTGTTATCTTTTTATTTCTTTTAGGTTCCTTCACATGAATTGATGGGTATTCCGCATGGTTCTACTTTAGCTTCATTGTCTCCGCTCGGTGAAGCTTGTTCAAGAAAGGACCTGACTGCCATTCATGAAGTTTTGGAAAAACTTGGCTATAAAGATGATGAGGAATTGCAAATGAGGTTCTCTATCTAAATTTGCTATATGCCTCTAAAATTGTTTTGGAAAAAGTTTAGTGTGCTTATGGTTTATATTTTCTGTTTTCAGGATTTTGTGAAGAAAAAAGAGAAATCAGTGTTCTGTTTTCATCTCGTGTTTCTCTTTTTCTTCACAAAATCCTGAAAATAAAAAACACTGAAAATTAAAATGAAAATGCAAACCAAAAGCATCATGTGTTCTTTTTATATTGACTTATTCAGACAAACTATTAAGTAATATGTAATTTTTTATTTAACTTTTACCTTATTTCTTGTCGTGTGCTAATTTGAGTTTTTCTCTGTTGTGATGCTACAGTTATCTTTCCAGATGTGGACTGATCAAATGCAGGACATGCTAAATTGTAAGAAAAAAGGCGATGCGGCTTTCTGGCAGAAAGATTTTAGACTTGCAATTGAGTTTATACACAGGTAGATTTCTCATGGGGATGCTCAATCATCTAAATTTGTCTTACCTTTCTTTTTTAGTCCTTAATGAACTATGAATAATACAATTGCAAGTTATATCCTTGCTCATGTGAAGTTTACGTAAGGGTTAGTTGTACTTTTCCTTGCCCTTAGAACTTTATGTCATGCACTTTAATACTTGAATTCTAAAAATGTGCAAATTGACACTCTAAATTTCTCCAGATATGCAAATTAACCATGTTAACAATTTTTTTCATCAGTTGTTAACAAAAGTTTAAGGTGCCACAGTTGCATATTCGAAAAGTTTAGAGGGTCAATTTTCACATAACACAATGTTTTCAGGGGTCCTTTTTGCACATTTTTAAAGTTTAGCAGTTAAAGTACATATAAGGTAAATTTTAATTAACCCTTTACATAATGATGAATAGTTTTTGATTTTTAATTAAAATATTCATTAACAAGATAGAGTAACATTCAAGAACATAGCCTTTCTGTTATTTGATCTATATATGCACACACACATAATGACATAAATATTGTTGTGTTATATATCACTAGAGTAAGACCTTATTTATCTAATGCAAAAGTAGATTAAATTAGTTTGGTAAATGATATGTGAAAACTTGTATTCAAATGAGAAACAATAATAGCAACAAATCCATGATTGTTTTGCATATCCTCTCTACAGTTTCGTCCCTCAAAAGTTAAAAATCACAATACCATACCTTGATCGCTATTTTAAACAAAATAGATTTCTCTGTTACTTTCAGTTCATTGATGCCGGAACAATGGTTTCTCCAACGGTACATGCGCGTCGCAGTTTGTGTTATCTCATGAGCGAAATGCCGCAGGAAGCGCTAGGCGATGCAATGCAAGCGCAAGTGATTTCCCCTTTGTGGCACATTGCATCTTATCTTCAGTATGTTTCATTGGGTGGACTTGGAATGGAGCATGAAGCACAAGTAGCACTCAAAGAGGGAACAACATTGGAAGCCAAAAGGAGTGGACAAAAATGAAGAGTGTGTTTTGTACATAACACAGTTTCATTGCAATGGTTATACTTATACACATATAATTATCATGTATTATTCAAGAAACAAATGATGAGTGTAATTGGTGATTGAACACCCTTACCCCTTTTTATTGGGTAGGCTTGGATGTTGGTTAAGTTCTTATCCATGATTTGATTTGATTAATGATGGAGCATTAATACAAACTCAGCATCATTTTATTTCTTTAATAACAGGAAGGAAAAAAAACTGTGAAATGTGGAAATGTTCATTCTTATTACTATTGAGCACTTGTAAAAAAATATGAAGAGTGAATACAAGAATGGATGCCCGAGTCAAGAGTCAATTTTTTTTTGTTGCCAGTTAGGTATCATTTTTCTAACTAAACACAACTTTTTGCTTCTTTCTTTTTTTTGCCCTTATTTTTCTTTTTGGAAAAAAAAAGAGGAATAAAACAAGGAAGAGTACGGAGGAAAAAAAATGCAGACAAGGACACATACAAAGAAGGGTGTTTATGATGAAAATTCATGTGCAGTTTTTTATTAATTTCACGTGAAGTTAGTACAGAACCTGTTCGACCAAATGCCCCAAAGGAGCCTCTGTCCATTGGCTCATCGCGTGTCAATGCAATGCAATCACGCACCACCACCTTTCTCATCCATAGTAAATCCAAACCCTTCTTCGTTCTCCCCTCTCTTCCATTCTCAACCACCATCCACAACCACACCATTCAACATGGACAACACCACCACTCCACCACCACCTTCCACAACCGCAACCTTGCCGCCATCATCCACTCCCTCTATGACGCCCACCGTTTCGATGAAGCCCACAACATCTTCTCCCTCTTCCTCTCCTCCGGCTTCCTCCCTGACCACCGCACCTCCAACGTTCTCCTCTCCCGCCTCCTCCCTCTCAACCCCGCACCGAACCTGGGCTTGTGCCCTTTCTTTGATCCAAGCTAACCACGGCTTCGTTCCCTCCATTGTCACCTATCACCGCTTAATGGATCACTTTTGCAGGTTCGGTCAACCCCAACAAGCTCACATACTATTCTTCGACATGAAGGGTAGAGGGCATTGCCCCAATGTGGTTTCTTATACTACTCTCATTAATGGGTACTGCTTAATTGGTGGAATTGGTGATGCCCGCAAGGTGTTTGATGAAATGCTTGATAGTGGTATTGCGGCAAATTCTTTGACTTATAGTGTTTTAGTCGGCGGGTTTCATAGGAAGAAGGATATAGAAGGAGCAAAGGGAATGATGTGCCAGTTATGGGAGAAGATGAGGGTTGAAAGGAGGCTTCGATGAAGATGGCAGCCTTTGCGAATTTGGTTGATTCTCTGTGTAGGGGAGGGTTCTTCAATGAATTGTTTAGGATAGCCGAGGAGTTTGCATTAGGGGGCAGTTTGTGTGAGGAGGTTGCATATGGACAGATGATAGATTCACTCTGCAAGGTTGGGAGGTATCATGCGGCTGCTAGGATTGTGTATATAATGAGGAAGAGAGGATTAGTTCCGAGTGTAGCATGTTATAATTATATTATACATGGGTTTAGTAAGGATGGTGATTGTATGAGAGCTTATCAGTTATTAGAGGAAGCTGAATTCGGATTCTTGCTTTCTGAGCATACCTACAAGGTGTTGGTGGAAGCTCTTTGCCAAGTGCTGGATGTGGACAAGGCAAGGAAAGTTCTTGAACACATGCTAAGTAGGGAAGGCGTCGACAAGACTAGGATTTACAACACCTATTTAAGAGCTCTTTGTATTATGGATAATCCAACTGAACTCTTGAATGTGCTTGTGCTCATACTTCAAAGCCAGTGTCATGCAGATGTGATCACACTTAACGCAGTTATCAATGGATTTTGCAAGGTGGGGAGGATTGATGAAGCTCTAACGGTATTACAGGACATGTTGAGTGGTAAATTTTTCGCTCCCAATGTTGTGACCTTCACTACTATAATTTCTGGTTTATTGGACACTGCAAGAGTTGATGAAGCTGTTGAGTTGCTCCATAAAGTAATGCTTGAAAATGGTGTAAGACTGAGTATTGCGACATATAATGCATTTCTCCGAGGCCTATTCAAACTAAAGAGGCCAAATGATGCATTGAGGGCCTTCAATAATATGGCAAGTAATGGCATTACTGCAGATAGTACCACTTATACTGTTGTGGTAGATGGTCTATGTGAATCTAACCAAAGAGATGAAGTGAAGAATTTTTGGCACAATGTTATATGGCCTTCAGGGATTCATGATAATTTTGTTTATGCAGCAATTCTAAAAGGGTTCTGTCGCACCAATAACTTTAATGAAGCTTGTCATTTTTTGTATGAACTGGTAGATTCTGGGGTGTCTCCAAATATATTTAGTTATAATATTGTGATCAATTGTGCTTGCAATCTAGGTTTGAAAAGGGAGGCTTACCATATTGTTAGAGAGATGAAAAGGAATAAACTCACACCTGATTGTGTGACATGGAGGATTCTTGACAAGCTACATGGAAAGTGAGGACGCACAATCATTTTGAAGATCGAAATTTGTCAGCACTCTATGACAGAGCTTCACTTGGTACTTGATGGATGGTGCTGCCATTTTTTAGACCTTGGTGGGATTGCTACCGTCTTGAATTGATGTATGTTGCATGCTTCAATCCTACATTTGTGCCTTTGGACAAGTAATTAAGCATTATTTTTATATATTATAGACAGATAAATATAGTCTTCTCATTAATAAAATACAAAATTTCTACCACAGTTCCATTATTATTTATTGATCTAAGTCCATTTATAATTTCTCTTGGGTTGGTAGACAAATGGCCCATCAGCTTTCACAGCTGTTAGAGCTTCTCTCTTAGTTTTTTATTAGCTTTAACCATGAAACACAAAGCCAATGTGTCATGTCTGTCTTTAGTTATATAGTAAAATCATTTTACTATATAACTAAAGACATTTTAGACTTTTTATCCATCACTATATGACAAAGACTTGACTGCTACTCAGATGGTACTTGCTATATTGTTGTCTATAATATATAAAAATAATGCTTAATTACTTGTCCAAAGGCACAAATGTAGGATTGAAGCATGCAACATACATCAATTCAAGACGGTAGCAATCCCACCAAGGTCTAAAAAATGGCAGCACCATCCATCAAGTACCAAGTGAAGCTCTGTCATAGAGTGCTGACAAATTTTGATCTTCAAAATGATTGTGCGTCCTCACTTTGCCATGTAGCTTGTCAAGAATCCTCCATGTCACACAATCAGGTGTGAGTTTATTCCTTTTCATCTCTCTAACAATATGGTAAGCCTCCCTTTTCAAACCTAGATTGCAAGCATAATTGATCACAATATTATAACTAAATATATTTGGAGACACCCCAGAATCTACCAGTTCATACAAAAAATGACAAGCTTCATTAAAGTTATTAGTACGATAGAACCCTTTTAGAATTGCTGCATAAACAAAATTATCATGAATCCCTGAAGGCCATATAACATTGTGCCAAAAATTTTTTGCTTCATCTATTTGGTTAGATTCACATAGACCATCTACCACAACAGTATAAGTGGTACTATCTGCAGTAATGCCATTACTTGCCATATTATTGAAGGCCCTCAATGCATCATTTGGCCTCTTTAGTTTGAATAGGCCTCGGAGAAAAGCATTATATGTCGCAACACTCGGTCTTACACCATTTTCAGGCATTACTTTATGGAGCAACTCAACAGCTTCATCAACTCTTGCAGTGTCCAATAAACCAGAAATTATAGTAGTGAAGGTCACAACATTGGGAGCGGAAAATTTACCACTCAACATGTCCTGTAATACCGTTAGAGCTTCATCAATCCTCCCCACCTTGCAAAATCCATTGATAACTGTGTTAAGTGTGATCACATCTGCATGACACTGGTTTGAAGCATGAGCACAAGCACATTCAAGAGTTCTGTTGGATTATCCACAATACAAAGAGCTCTTAAATAGTGTTGTAAATCCTAGTCTTGTCGACGCCTTCCCTACTTAGCATGTGTTTAAGAACTTTCCTTGCCTTGTCCACATCCAGCACTTGGCAAAGAGCTTCCACCAACACCTTGTAGGTATGCTCAGAAAGCAAGAATCCGAATTCAGCTTCCTCTAATAACTGATAAGCTCTCATAAATCACCATCCTTGCTAAGCCCATGTATAATATAATTATAACATGCTACACTCGGAACTAATCCTCTCTTCCTCATTATATACACAATCCTAGCAGCCGCATGATACCTCCCAACCTTGCAGAGTGAATCTATCATCTGTCCATATGCAACATCCTCACACAAACTGCCCCCTAATGCAAACTCCTTGGCTATCCTAAACAATTCATTGAAGAACCCTCCCCTACACAGAGAATCAACCAGATTCGCAAAGGCTGCCATCTTCATCGAAGCCTCGCTTTCAACCCTCATCTTTTCCCATAACTGGCACATCATTCCCTTTGCTCCTTCTATATCCTTCTTCCTAAGAAACCCGCGGACTAAAACACTATAAGTCAAATAATTTGCCGCAATACCACTATCAAGCATTTCATCAAACACCTTGCGGGCATCACCAATTCCACCAATTAAGCAGTACCCATTAATGAGAGTAGTATAAGAAACCACATTGGGGCAATGCCCTCTACCCTTCATGTCGAAGAATAGTATGTTAGCTTGTTGGGGTTGACCAAACCTGCAAAAGTGATCCATTAAGCGGTGATTGGTGACAATGGAGGGAACGAAGCCGTGGTTAGCTTGGATCAAAGAAAGGGCACAAGCCCAGGTTCGGTGCGGGGTTCGAGAGGGGAGGAGGCGGGAGAGGAGAACGTTAGAGGTGCGATGGTCAGGGAGGAAGACGGAGGAGAGAAAGAGGGAGAAGATGTTGTGGGCTTCATCGAAATGGTGGGCGTCACAGAGGGAGTGGATGATGGCGGCAAGGTTGCGGTTGTGGAAGGTGGTGGTGGAGTGGTGGTGTTGTCCATGTTGAATGGTGTGGTTGTGGATGGTGGTTGAGAATGGAAGAGAGGGGAGAACGAAGAAGGGTTTGGATTTACTATGGATGAGAAAGGTGGTAGTGCGTGATTGTATTGCATTGACACGCGATGAGCCAATGGACAGAGGCTCCTTTGGGGCATTTGGTCGAACAGGTTCTGTACTAACTTCACGTGAAATTAATAAAAAACTGCACATGAATTTTCATCATAAACACCCTTCTTTGTATGTGTCCTTGTCTGCATTTTTTTTCCTCCGTACTCTTCTTTGTTTTATTCCTCTTTTTTTTTTCCAAAAAGAAATATAAGGGCAAAAAAAAGAAAGAAGCAAAAGGTTGTGTTTAGTTAGAAAAATGATACCTAACTAGCAACAAAAAAAATTTTGACTCTTGACTCGGGCATCCATTCTTGTATTCACTCTTCATATTTTTTTACAAGTGCTCAATAGTAACAAGAATGAACATTTCCACATTTCACAGTTTTTTTCCTTCCTGTTATTAAAGAAATAAAATGATGCTGAGTTTGTATTAATGCTCCATCATTAATCAAATCAAATCATGGATAAGAACTTAACTAACATCCAAGCCTACCCAATAAAAAGGGGTAGGGGTGTTCAATCACCAATTACACTCATCATCCAATCATTTGTTTCTTGAATAATACATGATAATTATATGTGTATAAGTATAACCATTGCAATGAAACTGTGTTATGTACAAAACACACTCTTCATTTTTGTCCACTCCTTTTGGCTTCCAATGTTGTTCCCTCTTTGAGTGCTACTTATGCTTCATGCTCCATTCCAAGTCCACCCAATGAAACATACTGAAGATAAGATGCAATGTGCCACAAAGGGGAAATCACTTGCGCTTGCATTGCATCGCCTAGCGCTTCCTGCGGCATTTCGCTCATGAGATAACACAAACTGCGACGCGCATGTACCGTTGGAGAAACCATTGTTCCGGCATCAATGAACTGAAAGTAACAGAGAAATCTATTTTGTTTAAAATAGCGATCAAGGTATGGTATTGTGATTTTTAACTTTTGAGGGACGAAACTGTAGAGAGGATATGAAAAACAATCATGGATTTGTTGCTATTATTGTTTCTCATTTGAATACAAGTTTTCACATATCATTTACCAAACTAATTTAATCTACTTTTGCACTAGATAAATAAGGTCTTACTCTAGTGATATATAACACAACAATATTTATGTCATTATGTGTGTGTGCATATATAGATCAAATAACAGAAAGGCTATGTTCTTGAATGTTACTCTATCTTGTTAATGAATATTTTAATTAAAAATCAAAAACTATTCATCATTATGTAAAGGGTTAATTGAAATTTACCTTATATGTACTTTAACTGCTAAACTTTAAAAATGTGCAAAAAGGACCCCTGAAAACATTGTGTTATGTGAAAATTGACCCTCTAAACTTTCCGAAATATGCAACTGTGGCACCTTAAACTTTTGTTAACAACTGATGAAAAAAATTGTTAACATGGTTAATTTGCATATCTGGAGAAATTTAGAGTGTCAATTTGCACATTTTTAGAATTCAAGTATTAAAGTGCATGACATAAAGTTCTAAGGGCAAGGAAAAGTACAACTAACCCTTACGTAAACTTCACATGAGCAAGGATATAACTTGCAATTGTATTATTCATAGTTCATTAAGGACTAAAAAAGAAAGGTAAGACAAATTTAGATGAATGAGCATCCCCATGAGAAATCTACCTGTGTATAGAACTCAATTGCAAGTCTAAAATCTTTCTGCCGGAAAGCCGCATCGCCTTTTTTCTTACAATTTAGCATGTCCTGCATTTGATCAGTCCACATCTGGAAAGATAACTGTAGCATCACAATAGAGAAAAACTCAAATTAGCACACGACAAAGAAACAAGGTAAAAGTTAAATAAAAAATTACATATTACTTAATAGTTTGTCTGAATAAGTCAATATAAAAAGAACAGATGATGCTTTTGGTTTGAATTTTCATTTTAATTTTCAGTGTTTTTTATTTTCAGGATTTTGTGAAGAAAAACAGAAACACGAGATGAAAACAGAACACTGATTTCTCTTTTTTCTTCACAAAATCCTGAAAACAGAAAATATAAACCATAAGCACACTAAACTTTTTCCAAAACAATTTTAGAGGCATATAGCAAATTTAGATAGAGAACCTCATTTGCAATTCCCTCATCATCTTTATAGCCAAGTTTTTCCAAAACTTCATGAATGGCAGTCAGGTCTTTTCTTGAACAAGCTTCATCGAGCGGAGACAATGAAGCTAAAGTAGAACCATGCGGGATACCCATCAATTCATGTGAAGGAACCTAAAAGAAATAAAAAGATAACAGAAGAAATCAAATGAATGACAGTATTATACCAACCTCTGTCTCTTTCTGAAGAGGGGCCAAAGCAGCCACTAATGACTTCGGATTAGGTCTCTCTCTTGGTTCGTACTGTAAACATCGAGATGCCCAGCGCACCAACTCGGTTCCATCATCATCAGAAAACTGTCCTTCCAAGCAAGATGAATGTTATTCAGTTATTGGACAGTACTAATCCCATATTATGCACCAACAATGCACCAGGATTGACTCGTGACAAAGCAGATAAAAACAAAATAGTAAGCACTATATTAATTCAAGGCATACCAATTGGTTTTCCAATTATTAAAAGAGAAGAACAAATCATATGCATGAAACAAGCTATTACAATGGAAAAGGTGTTTTGCGAGTGTTTCGTTGGGCATGTATTCGGCCACACGCAACCTCTTTTCGCCTTCACAACAACAACCAAGCAAATTCGCCAATCTTTGGTGACGAAGCTGGCCAATAGATCTAGCTTCCTCCTGAAGTTACAAAATGAAATTATCCTTATTAACTAAAATTGAGACCAATACCATGTGAGGATTGAAAGTTACAGTGTGTGGTTTTAGAATCCACTAAGAAAGAAAGGTAACATTTACCAAAAACTGCCGAGAATCGGGCCAAGCATTCCTATTGAACCTCTTAACAGCAATCCTCATTTGATTCTCCAACTTCCCTTTATACACAACATTTGGAGCCTTCTCTCCATGTTCAGATACTATATTCTGAACAGAGAAACTGGATGTCGCATTCTTAAGTTGCTCAAATGTATATTCGCAAATGCAGGCCCATTATCGGCTTCACTTCTATCTTCATTTCCTGGAAAAGAAAACATTACATTAAACATCTATGAACCACAATTTCTTGAAATTACTGAGCAGAACATAATGCACCATAATATTATTAACAGTGTATTATTGTTACCTACCAGTATGCGGAACTTCAATAACAGATGTCTTAACTTGTGAATTTACGCAGCACGGCACGAGGCTGGAGAACTGAATCCCCATTTTGATTCACTAAAATAATAATATTTGAAGTTATGACAACCTCTTCCACTTTCAATTATTTGAATTTCTGTATATATCAAAAAAAAACATATGCAGCTGCAAATTTTGGAGCAAGAAATGCCTGTAACTCACATTAAAAAAAAATCCTTGTTTAAGGTTTAAAGGGTTTAAAAGAGCATAGCCTTTGATCACTCTCAAGCAACTAAAACAAAGTCATCAAACACTAGCATCAAGAACCATTTTCACAATTAACAAGAAGAGAAGACAATGATCAGAACAACATAAAAAAAATACCCAACAAATGTAAAGCTGCTTCATTTAAGAAGGAAATATGATAGTACTTTTCATTATTTTTTGTACATTTTTCGTTTCGTTGGGTTGGTGAAGAGAATTGAAGATGTCACATACATAGAAACACAAAGTAATAACAAAATCATCACAAAGCAATAATCCCAAATCCATATGATCTTTAAATACTACACAACCAAACAACTAAGCAATTTTAGCATTTAAAGCTAAAAGGTAAATAAAAAGGACATCCATCATAGATGAAACATTTAAATGCATTTCATAAAAGTTAGGGGGAGAAATCATAAACACACAGAAGCTGAATATTTAACTTCACATGACAGCATAGTATCTAAGCATCTATTTGCATCTAGCTTTCAATTTTTTTTTCTCTTATTTCACTTTCTCCCTTTTTCTCTCCGAGTCAACTCAATAGTATAGTTAGAAAATGCACCTAAAGTCTTTTCCATTTTTTCTACTTTGCCAAACTAAACAATGAATAAAGCAGCACTTTTTGAACCTACCCAAAAAGTAATTTCACCTTTGAAATTCTTCTTCATTTCTTCTTCAATGGCAGTGAGAAAAAAAAATTGACTCCTTCTTTTCTCCTCTCTCTTACCTAGACCAAATCAAAAGCTTTTGCGAGATCCACATTTTCTTCCCAGAAAACAAAAGAGAAAAATAATAATAAAACCAGAAAAATTGTCTGAATTTTTCAAAGTTCAAGTCTTTTTCTCGATCCAATCAAACCCCATTTATCATTTTCCTCAGAAAACTTGGGATTTTCTTCTTTTGTTTCCTCCAAAACCCAACAATTCTTCAACCCAGATCAAGTAAAATATTAAAACCCAATTTTTTAAGTATAAAAAAATTTTCGTTTTTTAAATTGAAGAAAATCAATAAAGGAAGAATGAAACTCTAGCTGAACTGATCAACTTTGTGAGAAGCACAAAATGTATAAAGAAAAATGATGGTGAGTGATGATGAAACTAGGCTTCTCAATTTTATTTTATTGGCCCTTTCATTTGGAATAAAATTAAGGCCATAGATTCCTTAATCCTATATTTTTGTAGGAGTATCATTAACCTTCATAAAAATAATTACAAAATATACTCCATTTTTTTTGAAAAAGTTACTAATTTTATTTTGATCCTTTTAATTATTGATTTTTTAACTTTGTCCCTTTTCTCTTTTTTTGAGTACGAAAAACTGAGAGAAATTAGAGTTCTTGGAGAGCATCAACAAGATTGAAGAAATCTCCTTCCAAAATAGAGTGTGGATTGAAAAACCTAACTCTGCCCTCCCCTTTCTTTTTGATTTCAGAGGCATTGAGAGAAGAGAAGTAGCTAGGGTCTCATTCAACTTCAATCCTGCCATTCTCATCCTCTTCCTCTGCTGCAAATTTCGTACGCCTCCGCCGCCGCCGCTCCCTGCTTCTTTTCATTCTTACATTAGAAGCATTCAGAGAAGAAAAGGTCCGCTAGGGTTTTCATACAATTTCAATTCTTGCATTTCTCTCTTCCTCTTCCTCTGCTGCACATCTCACTGGCATATTCTCGCCGCCGCAACCTGCGACTGCCGCCGCACTAGCTGCCGCCGCCGCGCAAGACTGCTGACAGACATTCTCAAGGATGACAGCAATTCTAACTCTGTATGTTCTCTAGTAATCTGTTTCCCTGTCTCCTTATTTTTGCAGCCTTCCCCAATTAAATCTTGGTTAATTTGCTATTATCGTTGTGATTTTATTGGTGTTGTGGTTTGATGCTTGATGCGCTTTCTCTGTTTTTTGGCGTTCGATTAGGAATTCGTGCAATCTTTTCATGGGAACCTGTCCGATGATGATGCCTTGAAAGTCATCAAGTTGGGGATTCCTGGTTGATTTTGTTGAAGCCATTATGGAGGTAGTTCCATCCAATTTGATCACATCTCAGGATAAAGACTGCAATTTTGTAACTTTTAATTTGATTCCATATTCCAGACAGCTTATACTGTCTAAAGTCTTCGATATTTCTTTATGCCTATGCAGATCTTGCATTTTTTTATATTAAAAGCAACGTTTTTGAAAGAAGTTAGTTGCTATTTAAAAACATTGCAACTTTTTCATGTGAGGTTGTTAGAAAATACTACGTGATTTCACATAATTTTGTGCCCAACAAACTCAAGGTTACCATGTGAAATTCTTAGTGTTTGTTTGGCTTTTGTTCTTGTTTTCTGTTTCTGCTTTCAGTTTTTAGGACTCTAGGAAGAAGTGGTAAAACATGAAACGAAAACAGAAAATACCATCTTGATAAATAGTGTATAGTTTCTGTTGAGTGAGTGGTGAAAATGTTGCTTGACAAATGGTTTTTATCCCAAACTGAAAAGCTACTTGTTCATCATGCATGATCTTGTTAACTAAAATAAATATTGCTAATTGTGTTCTCTCCGTTCTCCTACTTATAACTACAGGATAAGCCAGCTTTCATATTCTGTGTCGAAGACAGGGCACTCTTTTTTTTGAAGAGCAACTTTTTTATTGTTTTGGTAAACTTATCCAGGATTCAACAGCCGCGTTAAGTTCTTTAGTATTCTTGATCCAACAAGACCCTGTAATTATGTTTCTGAAATCTCTGATGCTGGATTTCTTAGTCCTCTTTTCAAGGTATTATTTCTGACCTTGTATCTCTCTTTGGTTTTACACCTATGATTGACTAGTTCTTGATCGAACTTTATTACACATTTTGTAAAATACATTCCAGGTTACCATGGAAGAACATCCAACTGAAGCTTTCACAAACACATCAGCGGATAAGTGTTGGGAAACAATTCTTGACAAACTAAACGCTGAGATCGAGAGGTGTAAGAGTCTAGGTGAACAAGAACTCCCTCCCTTGGAGGTTTTGCAAAGCATTAGTGGTCATAAAATGTTCGGATTCCTTAAGCCATCCATTATTCAGGTAACGCTATCTCAAATATTGAAGATCTTTTCAGCCACTGAGGAAGTTATGATCTAACTTCTGAAGTTTTAATCAATTCCGGCAAACAATTTCAGGCCATTGAAGCTCAAGATCCCAGTCATCAATGTGTAGAGTACTGGCATCACAAAGAACTTTCCTCTGAATCTTCAGGCAGTGGAAATGATGCCTCTAAGTGCTCAAATGGTTCAAGCAACTCTCTGGGTGATGTCAAGACCAAACTTTTCGGCTTCAATTTGATAAAGCAGGAGCAAGAAGATAACATAGAAGGACATTTTCGTTCATTTGAAGAGATGAAGTCATTGCTACAAGGATTCCTAAAAAAGGCCAGTCCTGCCGAGTTGAGTGCAATGCTCAAGTTATTTAGCTCTGATTCACAAGTTACTCAATGGAGAGCGGCATTCGTAGCGTTGATCGAAGAGATCCAGAAAGGTTGTAGATAAAAGAAGAATAAGATCTCTCTAGTCATTTTTCAATTTATTCAGTAGTTAGGTCCATTCATAACTAAACTGAAGAAAATTCTGGGTAAGGCCAAAATATAAAATTTTCTTTTGTTCCTAGTAATAGAGTGAACTTGTTAGTTAGAGGTGGCTAATGCTATTAAACATCCATTGTAGTTGCTAGTGCCTTTGTCCCATTTATACTTTTCTTTTTTATATTTATATTTTTCTTTTTAAGCTAGCTTTTGGTGTCAATTAGGCTTTATTGATTTCATCCTTACTGATCACCATTTATCTCTAAATTTCTGTATATAAACAGAAAAAGAAATGCTGCTGATATATAAATGATGATTGATATCAATAGAAACAATACATGAAGAACTTTGCTCCTCAAATAATGTGTTTCACTTTCAACCCTTGTGTTGTAATTATTCTATAATTAGTACATATTTGTTTATATTAGGATAGATTTGGTGCAGATTTGTTTTGAATAGCTTTTATTACCTGTTATTTTCTTTCCTTAATTAGGATGTAAATAATCTTTATATTCTGTATGTAATCACTCTTTAAGTGAAACAATTCAGGAATAATATTTAAAAATCTTCTTTTCAAGTCCTTGGCTACTCTCTTTTAAGTTCATATTTCAGTATTGTTCTCCTACAGGGCCTAGTATACCAAGAAATGTTTATAAAGCATAGCATTCACAATTTTTGTCACCTTTACATTGAATAAGATTGAACACTTGGTACACTTGGTGCACCAATCCTCTTTTTAAGTTTCATTGTTCTTAATATCAAAATATTCTTATGGTACGTCAGAAACGAAAAATTAATAAAAGAAATGTGGCCCGGAGAATTGTTAAGTGAGGTCATTTTCATCTAGAGGCTGGTCTTCCTGTCTGGCAGTGTTACCCTTCAATGCACTCACATCTCCTGTTGGCAGTTTCCTTGCTAGCCTAATCATCTGTAGAATTCAAAACTCACATACTAAGTTTCATACAAAGGCTAGTTCACATCACAAGAATTGTGCCACAAGCTCTTACTTCTTACCACTCAGTATGCTTACATTAGAAATCAATGTAATTAGGGACAGGGTAACAAAATATATAGTGAAAAATAAGTAATATCCCGAATTAATTTCTAAGAAAATTTGTAGCCAAATATTTTGTTCTTCAAATATTTTAATCGGTCTTAACATCAAACTGTTCATTAATATAGAAGAACTACTACGAGGATTTTAAAAATTTTTAGCAACTGTTGTGTCTTTGTTACATAATAATAGGGATCGATTTGTCTAACCTTTTACCAAAATTTGACGTCTAATAAAATAAAAGGTTAAAGCCTGATTTGGTAATTAAAATTTGTTAAGGATTAAAAATCTTTTAGAAGCCGATATCGGTATTACACTCTAAAAAATTGATTCTCTGATGTATGAATTTTCTAACTGAACAGTTATTAGAACTTCTTCCAAAACCACCTTGTATGAAATCTGAATATGATCATACACAGGAAATGTAATATATACAAACTTAGGTTACCGAGTGGTCAAGATTTGAAATGCTGCTCGATTGGGCGATACGTTTGATTTCTTCAATGTCTCCATCTGAGTATGCAGCAAGGAGATTGCTAGCACAGCGATTCTGGTCACTTTTGCAAAAAGCATCAATCCTAGACACACCACACAACCATATTATCCATAGATATTAATAATTGATTAAAGTGACATTCAATCTTTTATAGTAAAGGAAACTAACAAGAGAGGAGGCAGAAACTCACTGAGAGCAGTCATTATAACACATCTCTTCTTGCTTGTAGTCATTAGTATAAAGGTAGATAATAATTGCACTGAGATATGCCTGCATTTATGAGCATCTCTGTTAGAGGAATTTCTCCCTAAAAATAACAAGCAAATTCCATCACAGCAACATACAATATATATACAGTTACAGTTCAAATGCAGAATGCAAAATTAAATCAATCCTAACCTTGCACTGGCTATTGGTAGCATTACACTTGGAAGCTGCTAAGCCGAACTTCAATTGGAGAGGCGCAGCGTCCAAATACCTTTGTGTTACAGAAAACATACCCCGGAAAATGTTGCAAAATCAGCATTCAAGGAAAATTGCTAGAAAATTTTGAATGGAACTTCATACTTTACTACACAGACTTACTTCTCAAGTTTTATATAAACAGCAGTAGCAGAACGATAGAGATCAAAGGCCATTTGTCCTCCTCCATCTTCCTCAAGAATTGTAATGACATCAGTATATAGCTGAATAGCTTCTTCAGGCATGGTTTCTTCCAAAGCACTGCATAGTGAGAAAATAAAGAAAGCTACATATCATTTACATAATTCAGCATCTCCAAGCCATAAAGTTCATTTTGTTTGTTTTCACTTGTTCTTTAACAAAATCCTTAAAGCATAGAACACTGAAAATGAAAACAGAAACCAAACAATACCGGGCTCCCTTTGCAAGAGCATCTGATGCAGGTTGTGGCCTCCCACACTCAATGTACAATTCCGACGCCCTTTCGAGAGAAGCTCACAACTTCTCTCCAGTTTCTGAGTTCCTTTGCCATATTAGCAGCTGATTCCATGTGCTTAGCTGCATCCCAAGGGCTGGTTTACTTGTCAAGGACACAGAAACACAGAATCCTTTCACAGTGATTATAGAACAACCAGTTATAAATAAGGATACGAGCAAGCATCTCTTGTCCCTTGGAAGCTTTCTCATATGCTGCTTTTGATCTCTCATAATCCTTGGCAACTCTAAATCGATTAGCTGCCAAAATTAAAGAGTTACATGCTTTAATTTTCATACATCTCTATCTATATTATCAGAATTTAAGGTATGAATAAATAATGTTGTTTTACCAGCCTGTTCATAAAGGGAAGTAGCACTACTCCAATCTGCAGCCTAAAATACTACAAATTTTAAGGACATCCTATCAGACTAGCCACGAAAAAATTTAAATAAATAAAATACCAAAAACAGCAATAAAGATTCAGCAGTCCATCATCCATATTTTACACAAGATTTAATTGGGGAAGGCTGCAAAAGTAAGGAGACAGGGAAACAGATTATCAGCAAAACATTTGCTATGCAGCCGAAAAACTGGAGAACATACAGAGTTAGAAATAAAGAGCATCCAGTCAATTATCAAAGCCTCATGAAAGATGAAATGCTAGAAAAAATAATTAAGAGTGAATTCAAAATCGAAATCGAAAATATTATTGAGAGAGGATGTAATTAGAATAATTAGCATATAACAATCATTGAAGTAATCAAAACAAGAGGATGTGAATTTAGTTACAGATCTAAAAGTGAGAAGTTAGAACGCAAATTGAGAAACAGATCGAGGAGGCGAAGGCACGTTAATGGATAAGGAGAAGCTACCAGAGCAAAAGCTCCAGGAAGGAGGAGAAGCTCGCAGGAGCAAAAAACGGCGTTTTGCACGGCGGCAGATTAGACTCTTTCATATTATTTCCATTTCTTAATTGAAAAATTGAAACTTCGAGAAGAAAGAAACTAAATTGAGAGATACCTGAATTGAACTACCGAACTAAAGCAGAGAGCCAGAGTGAGTCCAGACAAGAGAAGAAATGTTGCTTCGACTTCGAGCAGACACGGCGAGATCACCCACCAACGAACGCGAGACATGGGGAGGAGCAGAGCAGTAGCGACGGCGCACGGTGAGAAGCAGAGAACCAACGACGGTGCACGATGATCAGAGATAGGGACCACAGAGGGAGAGGAATAGAGAACCAGCGACTTGGTAGAAGGAGGCAAGAACCCTAGCAGAGCCAAATGTCTCGTCTCTTTTGAAACTGATTAAAAGAAAAAGGAAGAATATGTAAAAAGAAAAAATACAGGGGTAAATGTTTAATTATAAATTCTTCCAAAAATACAAAAACGGAGTGCTATTTATAAATATTTTTATCATGGTTAATGTTACTCCCACATAAAAGTAGGAGTAACGAATCCGTAGCCTAAAATTACATATAAAAAAAATAAAATTAAAACTGAAATTTCAGACCACATTTGAATACAAATTTAATAATAAAAAATAGTGATAAAATGATAAAAAAATATTTAGAAGGAATATATATAGTAAGTTGTTCAGATGTAATATTGTCTGAAAATGTGGTGGAGGATCAATACTTCTATCAGATGTTTCATTACGTAAAAATGGTGAGACTTGGAACATTGCATGAGAATGATGGTGGAAGGCCAGTGCTTCTAGCAGATCTTGTGTGAAAATAGTGATGAAAAGTCAGTATTTTTCGTAGAGTCAAGAAGGAAAATAAATTTTTTTGTTTTAAAATTAATTTTTTTTAAGTAAGTGGTAGAATGACTTCTCAAGAAGCAAGAAGTCATATATTTCTACTTTTTCAAAAAGTTGCAAATTAACTTTTCGAAAAGTTAAATTTTTTTTTAAAATAGTGCCAAATACATAGATTATGACTTTTCATAATCCAAAAATTAAAAAAAGTAGCTTCTGCTACTTTCCAAACGGGCTCTCTTTCTCACTCTTAATCACTCTCACTCCCAATCCTCTTTCACTCTCACAAACCAGAAATAAAATTTAATTTGAAAGATTAACCATAGTAATGTTTAGGAGACTTAAAATCAAAGAAGTTAATCGTCTTAAACTTTACATTATTAATTATCTTAGTCAATCTAATTATGTAAATAATCAATTTTTAATTTTATTTTTCGGCGACGTTGAGATTGGCTAGTAAGAGAGAGACCGACGGTGCAATTAAATTTTAGATTTCTAATTAATTAAATCATTATTAACATACTTTAAGATTTAAAATTTCGAAATTAACAGCAACCGCGAATGGTTAAAATTTGAAAATGTAAGGTAAAAGAGTTTTTGTTACTTGATTTGGGTGGTTTTTTTTTAATTTTTGGTGGGCCAAGAAATTAGCCTGTGGTTCATGTTGTTCATATTCTCTATTGTCTACCAAACAGAACTGAATATTTAAGCTATTGTCGTAGTCGCTCCTTCGACCACCATCCCCGCTCATCGCCGTCGTTGCTTCACTGGACACCCTCATTAACGTGTTTGGGGTTGTATACGTGCCTCATGATTCTTGGGGGTGCTGCTGTTGTCTCGTCGCCATCATCCCTCCGTCGCTATGATTCTCCTCCTCCTCTTCTTCCTCTCCTTCTCCCCTTTTTCCAGATGTGGATATTCGTTTTACTAGATATATGGATGATTATTTTTATTTTAAAGTGGATGTTCATTTAGTTTGGATTGGATTTATGTAAATACAATGAAATTTGGTAGATGTTTATTTTACTAGATATGTGGATAGTTTTTTTTCATTCTAAACCGATGACTTGACGGAGAAGAAGTTCGGAGACGTTGAGCCGACGGCGCAATTAAAATTCAGATTTCTAATTAATTAAATAATTATTAACATATTTTAAAATTTAAAAATTGACAATTTAAAATTTTGAAATCAACAGCAACAGTCAATGGTTAAAATTTGAAAAGGTAAGATAAAAAGATTTTTGTTATTTGATTTGGGTGGAATTTTTTATTTTTGGTGGGCTAAGAAATCAACCTATTATTTAAGTTGTTCAAATTTTTTGTTGTTTATCTAGCAGAACCGAATATTTAAATATAAATATCTTTAAAGTTAATAATCATTTATCTATAAATAAACCTTTTGATGCTATATGCAACATTACAAGAGTATCAATGCTAAAAATTCTCTCGTTCTCTCTGTTCCTTTTTTTTCTACTCTATTGTATTTTTCTTCTATATTTCACGGAAAAAAAGAAAAAAAAAAGGTGTCTAATTCCAAGAAATTAAGCTTGAGGATAGAGAAATGATTATATAGATAACTCAAAAGATCCCTTAAACATACTATCTTTTGTGGAGACCACAGGTGCCCGATTCGTATTATCATAAATTAAAGAAAAAATAAGATAAAAATACATCCGAATTTTTATACAGTGAATAAATATATTTTTAAATTTTTAATGAGTTATTTGTATATATTAAAATAAAATTTTGTTGTCAATTTTACTCTTTCATGACCTGAATAATTTTTCCGACAATAATAAAGGCCAGGTGACACAATATTATGTGATGCGGCCAATTTGGAGTGACAAAATAAAAAATAAAATTATTATATTATTAAATTTGTTGAAAATAAATATAAAAAAATGACATAATAAAACTATTGTTTATTTATCCTCTTCCTTCTCCAATTTCTTCAAACCTTAGAAATTCTAACACAAGGTGGAAAAAAAATTCTTTCTAAGCATGCATACTGCATCCATTTTCTAATGCTCTTCAACTCTTGATTAATTTCATTAATTGTCTGTAACATCTTCTTCATTTTTTCTTCTACTTTTTAGTTGCTTTCTTCTGCAGATCTCCATTTGCTTTTTTCACTCTACTCCTGAATCCCACAATTTCTTCCAACATCAATAACTTCATCAGCCCAAATGAAATAATCACACTTCAATTCAACCTTCTGCATCATAAATCTGACGACAATTTCAACCATTTCACATAAGATTCACAACATTTGTCCTCCCATAACGGATAACGAAAAAACAATCTTTCAAGGTTCCACTATGTAGCATACTCAAGCACTACTACGTTAAGTCCAATAGTCCATGCAGACACTTGCCATTATTGCAGTTGAACTTCTTCTTCTTCCTATTTTTTGGCGCAGGAGACGAGTCACCACAACTACTGGTACAAACATGAGGTATATTCTTCCTTCATTGAGAGTGTGATATTTTGATACATTAGAGTTTTCAAACTCCTATTACAACAAACAGGAAGAAGATGTACAAAAAAAATGAAGAGAATGAAGGATAAATTTTTTCACCCGGTGTTAGGGTTCTTAGGGTTCGAAGGAATTTGAGAAGGAACAGGATGAACAGTGATTCTATTACACCTTTTTTTATATTTATTTCAACAAATTTAATAATGTAATAATTCTATTTTTTACTTTGTCACCCCAAATTGGCCACATCACACAATACCGTGTCATCTGGCCTCCACTACCGCTAGAAAAATTACTCAGGTCACGGAAGGATAAAATTTACAAGGAAATTTTATTTTGGTGTGTACAAATGACTCATTAAAAAATTTAGGAGTATATCTATCCACGGTGTGAAAATTCTTGTGTACTTTTATCTATTTTTTTAAATTAAATAATTAAATTTGGGGCTTACACAATATTAACTAAAAATAGAAGAAATCTGTTAGTGCCGGATGAATATTTACATATCTAAAATTAACTCATTATAATGGAATCAAAAAGTCTAGCAATATGTTCGTGTGAATTTGTTTAGTTGAGATGTGAACTACGTAGTACGTACAGACAAGAGTTTTGTTATGTATTGGACTAACTGATTGGGTACTCATTACAAATAAATCAAAAAAAAATCACTAATGTCAAATTTGTTACGGATATTTACAGCTAAAAACTTTGCAATAAAGAAAAGAACAAAAGACTAGTACGAACACCAGAATATGAAAACCTATTCATTATTTATCAAATATCAATGTGCATTTTTTTACCCTTTACACAAGCAAAAAAGGAAAATGTGGAAAGTCAGCTTGGACCCCAAAAACAAAAATTATAAGCACAGCTGAACTTTCTAGAGGTTTTCTGACCAAATTGACTTTAAAAGACAACAAAAATGAACAAATATTAAGGCAAGCTCACCTAATCCTATAAATATCCCTACCCCTTGAAGATTTTACAATTGAATGCCAACCAAAGAATGAAAAAATTAACTTTACATCAGGGGCATGATGATGCAGGGATACTATAAACAATATGTAAAACCAAAACAAAAGAAATAGGTAAAATGAAAAAAGAACAAAATTAAAATAAGAAAAAAAGGATTTACAGCAACTATGGCAAGGACCAACAACTGATTTTGTTGCCTGCCTTGACTAAGAGACAATTTATAAAATGCATACTAAGCTTCATTTCCTTTTTGCCTACTCATTTAAAAATTGGAAGGCAGGGTTCTCAAGAAGCTCTTCTGCTGGTTTCATGTCTGAGAATTCCTTCTCTTGGAGTGCTGTAGAAAGGTCATCCACTGAGAAGGGAATACTGTCAAAAAAAAAAAAAAATTAATTGGTAAAACTTGAATCCAATATGAATATTTCATAACATCTTTCTTTTTCCTAATCAATATTTCAACTACCAATTTAAGAAAATGATAATCTACATATTTTATTAAAATATGATGGTGTATGCTATGGTGCTTATACCATGATAGTTATGGTGTCTTAAAAAGTATTGCTAAAAATAAAGTAACGTTTTTTTTACTATTTAACAACGCTTCTTAACTTTAAAAATAAAAGAAAAAGTATTACCAAAATGTATAAGAAGTGTAACTTTAATTTTAACAACACTTGTGTAGCCACTATAGCCACCATAACCAGATACCATAGACTCCACCAAATATGATTAGGATTTAATAGTTCAAACTCATATGTATCCACCTTTTGCACTAGCTAGCTATTCCATGTTATGCTATTAAAGCACCACAAATCATTTTCCATAGGCAAGCACTCTCACCTGGAATTGTCATCCAACAAGAAAGAATCACTTTGAGCATTATTCGAATCCTCGGCCATAAGCACCCTCATGCTAGAAAGGACCTGAAAGAAGATTCGTGTATAATTGTCAACTGTTTACCTTTTCCTTTAATTTTACAATTGATAGAAACAGTATAGTGAAATGAAAATACTTACGTCCGGAGAAACGCTTCGAGTATTGTAGTTAGCATCCCAGTAAAGTGTACATATTCTATATAGCTGCTGGACACTCATGATCTGATGAAGAAGGAGGGGAGAAAGAAAGAAAAACAGAAGGTATAACACATGAGAAAACATGTACACTTAGAAATGGATTGAGTTTATGGCAAAAAGTGAGGGGCATGAACAGAAGACTATGCTTTAGCCTTCATCCAATTTAACGTTGATAAACAATTGCAATAATAAAAAGAAACTAAATTGAAAAATCAAACATTCCAAGAATTCATCAATTTAATTCTGCTGTACAAAGTAATCAACTATGCTATCAAATTTAGGCCCTTGGGAATATTAACAAATTAATATGCAATATGGAAGCCCCATACACTCATACAGAAAGCTTGATATCGATAGATACTTACAGGGCATAAATCGTTAATGATTTCATCATAGGAAATCCTGTACTTCTGATGAATAACCTGCTCATAAAAATTTGAAACCATTAAAGCAATTCAAGTAGCAAAGATGTAATGGATATTTTGATAATTTTATAGAGAATAACTAAGAAACATAAAATTAATCTCCAGACTGTCTTAAGCATTTGAGTATAAGATACTTGTTATTTGTAATTACTAAATAAAATCACCAATCATAGACGCTAGAACTAGTATTAGTTAGACTATCTAGATTTTTAGAAACAGGCTTGATCATGTATATTTATCAACATATGTCTGAGTAGTTTGAAAATGATCTAGAGCTTCTTATAGTAATTTGAAACTCAGAATAAAAGATGTCTTAAAGAACTTTGCTTGAAAATTATTTTCTTAGAACAAATCCAATTAAAAGTACACGTTTTCAACAATAATGTGTAAATGGAAAATACAACTCAAGAAGAATGAAAATTTAGATTTAGATTTAGATTAGCTTGATCTAGGGGGCAGAAGAAGATCCAGATCCTCTTCGGCATTTAGTTTGATAGAATTTGTCCAATCACTTAACATTATCACGGAAACTTTCAGATTTTGTGAGATGATAAGTATAAACAAAACATGATGCATAATAAACCAACAGCAATTCTCATCATCATGAAAACATTAACAGCTAGGAAAAGTCAATGCGGGTGCTACATTATCAAAGGAAGCGAGAGAAAATTACCAAGAACCCAACTGCCTGTCTGATGTGCTTAAGCTCGTCCCAAGATGAACCTGCATACTGTGAAAATCAGGGAATCAGATTAGACTTCTGAAGATATGTGCATGAATCCAAAAGCCACAAAGTGCATACATATGGACTAAAACTTCAGAACCAACATGAAACAAAATAAACAAAATAAATTACCTCCTCCTTTGCTTGAGCACACCACAACTCCAATTCTGCTAAACCAGCTTTCACATATTCTCCATTGGTGAATGTGCAACAGTCCCGACGTAGAAGAAGACTGACAATAATTGTTGCAAGCATAGAATAGAATGTTAACCTTACTAGATTTTATAAAATTAAGCAAAAACTTTACTTTCGAGTAAAAGAAGCGGCTTACCTGTTGAAGAGTTGAACATTAATATATGAGAATGTTTGAGTGTAGATCTTTTGGATTAGGACTGGAGGCACCTGAAATCCAAACCAATATCATGTTTAATAAATTTAAGGAATAGCATCACAAGCTTAATTGGAGGGAAGTATTGCAGAAAGTTAATAATGTAATTGTTTTGTTTCTTACGAAGTTCTCTTTCAAAGTACATAGGAGGGTGTTGAGGGATTCAATAATACTTTGCCAGTGACCCATGGGAGAATCTTTGCCAAAGGATCGGCCAGACCGTAACACTCCCTTTGATGTTCTTGGGGCCTGTATATCAGCAATATGATTTCCATGAGGAATGGGCCCAAATGAGTATGTAACTAAAAAGGAACCTCAGGATCCTATTAAAATTTTCTAGAAAGTATCTCCAAAAGACAGATATAGTATACAAGGAAAAGCAAAGAGAACAATGTGGGATGTAAGACATCGTCTCCAATTTCACCCATCCATTATTCTTGATTTAGCCTCACTATAGTTCAATAATTGCAGACTGCATATCGCCCATACCTGTATACATAATGAAAGCAACGATGCCAACTCCTTTTTCAAGTTGTCCCGAAGGATACCATATATTTTTTCTACATAGGCTGTGAGCTGCTGCTTGAACAGCAAAGCAGGGTATTTAGCTTCAACCTTCTTTACAACCTCTAATGCTGGGGCCGGAAGGTTGGCTGAAGAAGGGGACGAGCGAAAACCCTGCAATGTATCAATTAAATAAATCAGACTATCAGAATAATTTAGCATATGAGAAACAATGATTATGTTATTAAGAGCATAAGGAAAACTCATTACCATAGTCATTCTTCCAAAGAGGGATGTTGGATTAGGTGGTTTTTTAACTGGGGTGGTATCACTTGCACCCCCGGACTTCAAACTTTGTTGGAGCAAAAACAATAATGCAGATGTATTTGACAACCAATAGGCCATAAGATCATTGTCATCTTGATTCTGGAAAGTGAGAAACGAATAAGTAAAAACTATTGTTATTCAAATAGCTACAATACTTTATGAAAAGCACCCTAATTGTTGAATAATTGTCTCATTAAAATTAGGATCAGATTATTTAACAGAATAGGTGGTAAATAGTAATTCACTAACATACAAATAGCTCATAGTCTTAAATAATTGGAAAGATACTTCAACAATTAAACCATGAAAATGGCCACTGGCAACAGCAGCATCCAATCTTGCATACATATTACTTCTAACACCAAGGGTTTCAAATAGATATTCATCCGCACAAGAATTGAACCATAATAACCCACAATAACCCACTCCCAACTTCAACACAAGCGCCTATTCACTGATAATTGAATATTACATTCCATTTGACTAACTATTCACTACCTTGAGTATACTATTAATCAGTGAATTATGAAATGTAATAGTGTGGTTAAGACATAACTTATTACGTGAAGGCCTAATAATTTCTTTACTCTTAGCAAAAATTATATCTTCTTGGATTAGACATAAATTTTCTGCAAGATATCAATAATCTGAGAGTGGAAAATTTATTTCTTAAGAAAAGTGAAAATAGTCACCTCAATTGCAGAACCTATCATCTGGATAAGACGGTCAAATACACTAGTTCTTTCAGCTTCAAATGATTTCCAGTGGAGCAGGCATTTGTAAATGGTGAATGCAGCAACAGGCTTTCCATGATGGAAGCCAATATTCTTCATTACACAGTTTACAAGAGCATCAACATTCTCCTGCAGTGAAAAGGATGGTTAAAAATAGTGAACAAATTAACTGGAGAGCTGATTAATAAATGTAAGAGTTTAAGCACACACATGTTGACGTTCAATGTAGGATCTCCTCAATTTGCTATCAGATTCTGTACCAAACATTTTAACAGGTGTAACACTCTCCTGCAATTACATCACATTTTAGATTTCACTAAACACAAAAGCTGGCGTAATACATGGGGGGAGAGAGAGAGAGAGTAAAAAACAAAGTACTTACAGCAGATTTCTGCTCTTCTACCACATGATGACCATTGCCCAACTTCTGCAGAAGAATATATGATGACTAAATAACATTCCACACTTGCATACAGATTACAAAACCTATACCTTTGAGCAAGCATAATTTACCTCGTAAACATGATTGGAAAGGTGCTCTGACATTGGTTTTACAGATGACGTTATCAGAGTTTGTTGCCGAAGAACCTGGTTTTCCGATTCCATATCTAAGAATTTCTCTTCAAGCCTATCAGTGTCAATTAAATCAAGAAAAGTCATATGACACTGCAGATCTTGTAAGAGCAAATAGAGTACTTGGATGACTAATTTACAGGACTGGAAACAAGCAATAGTTTGAATTATATGAATTGAAATAAATCGGACACCAAGGAAGGTCAATCAAAAACAACACCTTTGCATTGCAGTCTTCAACTGGATTATTTTTGATTCAGCATCCAAAGCTTGCTTCAACCTTTCTTCACTGACTTTGCTTGCCTCTTCATACCTCTTTTCTGTTTCACCAATTTTCTCTTCCAGAGAGCTCACCAAGTTCTGCAATGGACCCCAGCAGGAACATAAGATATGACCAACTACTTGCCAATAAAGTGAGAATATTTGATGTGCACCCAATATTGAAGACTTTCTTTAGTGCAGATAAGATACGTATGCTAAAAAAACACCTCACCTTGAGTTTCTCATTTTCACTAGTTAACTTTTCCATCAAACCATGGTCAACAACCGGAATCTCCTGTATGACAGGTACTCTCTCTGCCTCTCTTTTCATAGCCTCTTCACGCTCCTTCTTAAGAAGTGCCTTAGTCTCTTTAAATTGCAGTTGCATCTTTTGCAAAGCAGACTGTAATCTTTCGTTTTCTTGTGATTTTGCTTCTTCCATGTCAGCCTACATTATTATAAAAAAATTTAACAATCTTCACAACAAAAGATACTTAATAGTGTTCACATGGATATAGCAGCAACTAAAGTCTAATCCAACTAGGTGGCTTTTGCTACACGCATTAACACGGATAAGCAATTTAAATTAATTACAGTGCTCTCAGTTAACATAATGACAGAAATTGCCAGTTGTTGACAGTGAAATAATTTCAGTTAATAGCTAACACAGAAAAACTTGTAGTCATTTACCCTCATGCGTTTTTCCAGCTGTAACCTCAGTGTAAGATCTTCAACTTGCTTTTCAAGCTTATTTTTGGCAGCTTGGAGTGCTCCAGTTTCTCTGGCAGCCTGAAATTTAAATATAACGTTACTGAATAGCAAAATAAAAATATGTGAACAGTTAGCAATGATATATGTGAAAGCATTACAAATTTACAATTTCCCTTTCCAGCAAAAAGAGTGACATAGTCCCTTTATTCAGGAAAATTGCATAACTAATTGACTCTTACTATTATGGTTTTTCAGGCTACAATTTGAGATATTTCAGGATACCTCAACAATGGTGTATTTGTTTTATATGTCAACTTTGAATAATTAAGGTAGAGCAGAAACATGTAACAAATTTTCCTAATGCACAGACTGGATTGATTTATATAATTCTGAGTTCACTAACTAGTCTCCAAAAATTTAATTGATGGATTCCAAGGATTAATAAGGAAGGAAGGGGTTGGTTACCATCTTGAGCTTTCGTAACTCTCGGCGAGCAACTTTTCCTCTCCATGCACATTGTGTAGCAATTGCTGCCTTCTTCAAGTCCTTAAAACGATGTTGTGCCAAATATTTTCGGCAATGGCTCTGAAATACACACACAAAATTCAGATTTACAAGGATAAACTAACATAATACAAAAATAAGATTAGTTAAAAGAAATTAAAGGTCATAAATTTTTTTTCTCTTTCAGATTTACCTGAATGACAATTGCTGCCTTAGTCTGCTTCCTAAAGTTCAGCTCACAACGAGCAGCCATCCCTCGCATACCAGTCTGAATAGAAACAGCAGCACTATACAATTCTCTATAAGCCTTTCTAGCAGCATGCATGCGTATATACCTCTGAATCATCAGACTAGAAGCCTCTTGCCGCAATCCCTCGTAAACTTGTCGAGCAAGTTGTCCTGTAATAGGCATTAAAAATTCATAAGAATTCACAAGTACTTTTTCACAAAATACAAACTGAGGATAAAATTAACACAGACCTCTGCACGAAGCTTGAATCTGTATAGCAGACAAACGAAGCAATACAAAACTTCGGTGGGCCAAATAGGTACGAACTTTCCTCTGAATAATGCTTGCCGATCTTCCTAGTATTTCAGTTCTACGAGTATCTAAGTCAGCCATTTGACCAGCTCGAAGAAACACTTTTGTTTTTCCAATCTGCAGAATAAGGAGAACCAGTAAAATAAATCAATACAAAAAATATAGCCTCATATGGAAACAGTAAACTCCAGTTACCTGAACATTAATGACAACAAACACTCACAGAGATAACTTTATTCTCATTTCAAAAGAAAATAAATAAATTATTTTTTCTGGATTTGTAAGATTTATTCCCCCCAAAAAAACAGTAGTGAACAGAGTAAGAAATGTTACTAGTGGTCCCCACATAAGCTCCAAACAGTAACTCAACAAGTCAAAATGAGCATCATGTTATAAGTTCCCTAATAAGTAAAGGAGTTACCCGGATGAAGAAGAAAAAAAAAAACAAAAAATTTGGAGAGTTTTGCAGGGACTCAAGTCAACAACAGATTTATACAAGCGATGCTTCATTTCCGAAATATTATGCCAAACTCCATGGTCAAGGTAATCTCAAATGATGATCACGTGGTGATAGTTACCTGATAACCTTTAAGTCCAACTTTTTCCAGAATCCTCTTGCATACAGAAACCTCATCAGAGCTGACATAAAAAATTGAAAAAAAATATCAGAAATTTGAGGTTAGTAACTAATGGGCCTGATTGGATTGACAATTCAGATACCTTCTATCTAGTGCTTCAGGTGCAAGAAGTCCAAACCGATCCACAAATTCATCAAAGGTTTTTCTAGTGGGGTACCCTGCACAGCTTATTCTAATTGCCTCCATAACTCCCTATAATCAAGAGCATAAATGAAACTCACATGGCAATAAGTTGAACTTCAACTGTAGCACTAACCATAAGGACCAAAACACGGATAAAAATTCAAGTTGTCTTACCCCACAACGCAGTTGCTGCAGAACATTTTTGTTCTCAAAAATTGCAGGCTTAAGAAGATTGTTGGGTTTTACGCAACGAATATAGTGTGGCTCGGTGGAACTGAGAGTTTCAAGTAGAGCTTGCAATTGTTGCTGCAGGACATATTAACAAGGATTATAGAACCACATATGTTGAGCAAGGGAACTAAATTGTGTGCCTTCAAAAATAAGAAAAACCACCAACCTTGAATCGTGAACCTATTGAAGAGAACTTTGATTGTTTGGATGACTCCTCAGACGAGGGGGGAAACAAACTCGATACAAAGGAGCATTTAGAAGCATAAAGAAGTGCTTGGTGTTCTGCAATAACGTAATCTTTGTTCTTGTCCAGGAACAATTCCGTTTGATAAGTCACCTAAATTAGACACATATCAGGATGCACAGTCCAAAATAAAAATAAGCACACCTATTCAAAACATTCTAGTCCTATATTATATATTTATATCATGTAATTATCCTATTTATTTTTTATTATATCCAGCAGGGAAAGAGCTTGTAACTGATCTGACTTACATCACCAGCATAATGGCAAATTGTGAAGTCACTACGTGACAATTTAGGCTTGCTGAACCTTTTATGGTTTTTGAATGTCTGATACAACTTCTGGGCAAAAGTTTCGTGTGTTGATCTAGGAAACATGCTGCAAAAGAATAAATATACAAGTATTTTAAGGCTTTTAGCATCGACAAAGTTTAAGAACAATGGAAAAATAAAATGAGAGTAAAGGAAGATGTATTGTGATATTAGGACTCTGAATATCAAATAAAAGGATTCAGTACAAACTATACTCACCAAGCTTCATCAAGAAGAGAAATAATGCCACCAGGTTTCTGAAAATTAAACAATAAATATACCATGGTAAATAATAAATCCACTGATAACAAACTGCACAAACACAATGGTGTCATCATCTTGTTAGGAATAAATGCAAAAGCCCTAATGACAACTTGATTAAATACAACAAAAATTAGTCTACACGCAACTACTTTTTTGTCTTGAACTTGTTATTACAACCAAATCTTCTAATTGAGAAAAATTAACTTTAAGAGTTTTCCTCTTTTTTATTAAAAAATCAATGGAAGAACATTCTCGGAATGTTGAAGGAGAGGATACAACGTGAAGACTAAAGGGACTAAGCATCATCCAAAACTCATTCCGAAAAACAAATTAAATTCACAGCCTTTTACTAGTTTCAGAGCAAATTACTATTGAAAAACTCAAACAAACAACATATACAATATGAAGTATGATACACACACACACAAATATATATATATATATATATATATATATATATATATATATATATATATATAGGTCTGGTCTTCAGATTATTTTTGATAAATATATATACCTTTAGATTTCTGTTCTTTTTCTTTTTTTTATGCCAACAAAATTTGTTACAAAATATTTTCGGTTAACATAACCACTAGAACTGTCATCCAAGCTGTGCATATGCAAGGGATCTTTCCTTGCATGGTATTATTTACATTGATATTTTATCAAGAGAATCACTCCTTGACATTTCATGAACAAATCAAATATACTGCTTTTTATCAAGAAAAATTTAAAATGAAATCATATCTAAAAACATCTACATTGCAATTTTCTTAATTGATTATTGTTTAGAAACCTTTGAGATAAACAAAACATTTCACTTCTTATAAAAAATAACAACGAAGACTTATCCAACTAGATGGGATCTACCACATAGACAAAACAATGATATTGTGTCTTGTCATGTATTATGTCTGCAGTAAATTCATTAATGTATCATGTCTTTTAATCAAGTATATGCAATAATAAATTTCCAAAACAGATGGAGTGAATAGTGCAAGAAATAACCATATCCTCGAAACAAAAATAAAGAACCAATTATTTGTGAATGCTTTTTGGGTATTTACCACTTGTTTTCTCAACGGAAACACTTCATGTTAAGCACAATTTCTCGTATGCAACTAATTTTTTTATTTTACAATGAAATGAAACTAGAGTTGTCTTTTATCCAATATCTTCTACAAAAACATGGTAAGTTGTCTCTGATATCTCAAAAGAACAATGATATCCTAAAGAGAGAACTTTATTTACAAAGTTCTAACTTAAATCTCTTCTTTCTACTAGAGAATTAGAGATAGCAAGGGAAAGGAGATGGGAGTAGAATAGGGGACCCTAGACTTTGATGTAAGAGAATTAACCATTAAATGGTGGGCTCAAAAATTGCTAATTTAAAATTTTAAACACCTAAAAATTAAGATGTTATTGCCAATTTGAATGTATTTGATATTTAGAATTGTTATTTAACAACATTCCCTAATAGAATTTTTAAAAAGTGATGGGCAAAGGCAAAAACGCTAGTCTGTCAAGACATAGTTTTAGAAGAAGAGGGGTGGTGGGAATTGAAACTACAGAACTACTTGAATCACCACCCTTGCAAATTCTTGTGATATCATACCTCATGTACAAGCAGATGCAAGATAATTAGTATCTACAGCCACACATTACAATATGCTCAAACATCTTATACTATAGTAAGATAAAGGAAACAGTCAAAGAACAGAATGATTGTGCAGTTGGAAGGAAAACCTTTTCGATGAGATCCAGGACATCTTGATTGTCAACAAACTCAATGTAACTCCAATCAATCTCCTCTTTTTTATATTCTTCTTGCTCCATTTTGAAAACATGCTGCAGAATAAATATTAAAGCATTAGAAAACATCTAAAATGAGTATAAACAAGTATCCTTATGTTTCTGTTACAATTATACAAGCAAACATTCCAGTCACTACAAAGAAGATAATCTGTATTTCACAACAAACCTGATTAAAGTGTTGCTGAAGCTTTTCATTGGTCAAATTAATACAAAATTGCTCAAAACTGCAAAATAGAAAAATCAAACATTAATCACAATTTACAGCTCCGCCACAATGTCGATTTAGATGTAGACAATAACTACTGCTTGATAGAAAGGCATTAAATTAAGTCATGTTTGGGAGTTTTGAAACGAAGAGACACGGTTCATAATGAAATAGAGTTTGAAATGGGGTCAACTGCCATTTAGATCGAGATTTTTTAGCTCCTAGAGTTTATATCCTTATCAATATTTCATGTAATCCTATCATCTATTTAATAAATAATCTAGCCCAATACCAAATTAGTTAAACTGGGCATCACTCAACATCTTCTTGGTATAAAGCATCTTAATATCTAGCATCACACAATATTTTTCAAGCATGTAGACGAGTGTACAAACTATTTGGAATGCATATATTAGTTTTAGTACAAAAGCTGTCCTGCTATCCACATCAACAACTTTGGGCTGGCCATTCCGCACCCTCTTTATGATACTCAGCCTTTGGACATGCTTGTAACTTGGGACAATGATGGGTTCCGCTCCCCATTGTTGGAAGTCATTATATCAGATAATGTAACAAATTACAAGTATAAATTCCCGTACTAATTTCTTGGATCTTCACTTAAATAGATTAGCCTATCTGTAGAGAACAAACAAAACATATCACAGTAATGCACCTGTTAGTCTTGAAACTTTCAAAACCATAAATATCCAGCACACCGATTAAGGACTTCGACTCAGGGTCTTGACCAATTGAATTATTAATTTTATCCACCAGCCTGCCAAAGATGACATAAAATTACTAAAGAGCGAATTGAGCTAACTTGCCCAAACCAATAACCAAGGTTCAAAATAATCTATCTTCAAGCAATATGCTCGCAACTTACCAGTCAAACAACCTCGTGTACACAATCTTAGCCAAAGCATCTCGGCTAAGTGCAGCAGATTCTGGATCCAACCATTTAGTAATTGTTTCATCACGTGTAACAATCACTCGCTTGCAAAGAGAATTCTCAAGTGCCTTTGCATCACACCTGAATAAAATTTCATGACCCAAGGAATTTAAATTGAGAGATATGATGTGCAAACCTTAGAATATGATTAAGCAATGCAAGCTTGCAATGTTTGCTCACATGAAAAGTTCAGCAGCAGTTTGTAGATGGAACCGAGATTTTTCATCTTTGGGCGTAGATGAGTCAATTTCCTGACCTTTTGTAAATTCAATATTGCCAAGATGCAAAATTGCAGCTACCACTCGGAATATTGCTTCCTGAAGAGAGATGAGGACAGAGGAAAAGCAAAAAACAAAGTATTGAAGATCACATAATAATTGGTATATACTTAAAGAAACTGCCAATAAAATACCTGCTCCTCAGAACTTATTCCAACAACATCCATTGCTCTCCTTGTATCATGATATTCTTTTGCTTCATCAACTCCTTCCAACTCAAAGCAATTTGTTTGGTTTAGATAATGAAATGTTCTTGGGTTTCCTAATTTGTACTTCTTAACATCCTGCCAAAAGAATTGTTTTTTAGTTACAAAAACTAAGTAAAATAATGCGGTCAAGAAAAATGATGAAAATGAGTTGAACATTAACAAGTAATACCAACAAGCATTACCATAATCAAGTCAAAAGGTACAAGAAAGCTGACGCCTCGGCCTCAGTAATTGAAAAGATATATCCATCCCTTTTTGTTAACAATATCTCTTCTTTTTTATTAAAAAAAAAGGGTCATTTCAAAAATATATAAGAAGACAATGAAAGGAAAGAAATCAGCACCTCTTTTTTCTATCCAGCAACATACTACCATTTAGTTCTATGTTTACTAGTTAGTTTCATAGTAACTTACTCAAATTTATGATTCATGCAAATTAATAAAGCTCTATATATACATCTAGTCTTTCACTTCTTCCCATCAATATGATCTTGAACCCAAACAAAATAAATCCATTACCTCTGGAGGTGCAGCACACAGCATATAGAAACAGTGATAATTTCTTTCTGGATCTGACAATTGGCAAACACGTGATCTTTCCAACAGATATGTTCTAATAGCAGCTCCAGAAATCCTTCCCCTCTGGTCAAATTGGATCTCCACAAACTTCCCAAAACGACTGCACAAGTCACAAGTGATGAAATAGTAACAATTAGAGAATAGCTTGGTATTTTCATTATCATGACCAAAAAATATAAAATAATGGGAAAAAAAAAGAGGGGGGGGGGGGGGGAGAGTCTTTCTATCATTTCACACCTTGAATTATTGTTCCTAACAGTCTTTGCATTGCCAAAGGCTTCTAGAACAGGATTGGACTGAAAATGAGAAAAGAAGGCCAAAACATAAGTCTATGTTAAATCTGTCTTAGCTTTAAGTAAAACAATACCAAAAGTATGTAAACTAAAAGATATATAAAATGGTACAGAATAAGCTTGCCAAGAAAAACAACCCTTAAGAGGGAGATTGATTTGGTTTCTGTTTACAGTAAAATGTTTTCATTAATAATTACAAAAATGCCACATCCTTCTATTTGAGTTATAAACATAACTCCGTGAGGGAAACAAGGAAGAATTAAAACTTGGTGGCATTTTCTTAGCCATCAGTTAAAGCATATCGACTAAATATAAAAAATAGAAAACAAACCAAACACCAACGTTAAAAAAGGTCAAATTCTGTTACCTCTAGGACTTTCTGCTCTACAGTCCTACCTTCACCAACAGCAGCTCTACCTCCCATGTAAGCAAGATAGCGCATGAGTAACTTTGTGCTTTCTGTTTTACCAGCTCCACTTTCACCACTAACCAGTATTGACTGACTGATTCCTTCATTAATCATAAGCCTACATACACAACAGTTTATGTGGTCAAACTTGTAAAGTACTTACCGAACTTTTACACAAATAATATAAATAAGAATTTAATTTTGATGTACTAACAGTGTAAAGGTGTCTTACACTTGCATCCAATTAAGTATCACCATGTCAGAAAAAATAACTACTTTCAACAATCAATGCGTGAATGGTCATTTAAACTAATGGAAGTGACTGAACAACTGTGTAAAATGGTTTCACACTGTCGATGCATCAAAATTAAACTCTATAAATAACTACCTATATGCTGCATCTGCAACTGCAAAAGGATGTGGACTTAGCTCGCCAAAACCTGCTCCTTTATATTGTGCCATCATATGGCTATCGTATAAATGAGGGAGCTTTATGAACGGGTTCACAGCAATCAATATATTCCCAGTATACGTCTGGAAGCAAAATATCATTGTAAGGCTAAGTGAATGTCAAAGAAGTATAAATACACTAAGATACAAGAGAGACATTTTTTAGAGAGTAGGCATCCAAAGCTCATACATATATTTCATTGATGTCATATCTAGATCTCAGATTAGCTAGGACACCAGGTTCATGCAGATAAGCAAGCTTTGTCATATCATCCACTCCACATGGTGGAGCTTCAGTATCTTTATGATAAACGCTGGACACTTTAACCACAACCTGCAAATTTAAAACAACAGAGTGAGGAAAGGATTTCACAATTTTAAGACATCATACAGTTCCAACTTCTGAGTCAACTTTGGAGGTAATTTCAAAATTTTATATATAGTACATGTTAAGTACAGTCATGCTGCAGGCACTTAACTGTGCTATCTTCACATTATACACATTATGCAACCCTTAAAATATTGCCACCAGTTATTCATGTTTACGAATTTATTGCAGTCAAAGCAAAACTGGTACATTCAAAGAACAAGAAAATAAATTACTGAAGAACAATGAACAGGATTAAATTAAAATAAAAATCATGCAAACCCACCGTCTTCCCTGAAGTGCAAAGGACTTTGATGTCTTGCCCCTTAACCTCCAAAACTTCACCATCTATCCAAGCTGCCTCTGGATCCTCCAACCAAACTTGGGACCCAACTACAGGATTGGCAGTAGCAGCCTACAATGCAGAGTGTCACAACAAAATAAAACCACTAGAGATCTCACCGTGTCTAATAACTATATTCATATTCAAGTAATTACAATGAAACCTTTAACCTAAATCAAAACAGGTCAAATCAAGTTATCTACCTTCAAATCTTACTCAAGTGGTATAAAAGTATGTTAAATGGTCACACTAGAAAGCAATAAAAGATATATATATATATTTTTTTTGGCAGAAAAGAAACTGTAACTTCTAGTTTAAATAATTTAAAAGATTGGCTCAGGTAACAAGCAGCAACTCCCACAACTTTTGTGGGTTAATAGCATCAGTAAAAGCTCCGTAATCAGAAAATGATTCAATACCATATAGAACGTGTTTGAAAAGGAAGTCGGAATCCTTGTTCTTCCATCTACATTAATCTGATTGTTTCACATTTTCTATCAAAATGTGCAATCTAGAGTCTACCGAATTTTTCAAACCATCAGTCTCATTGGAATAAAATGATTAATTCATTGAAGTATACAACTAATATCACCCAAATTAAATTTTCCTTAATTTATCCATGATATCCAAGCAAGGAATACAACCAGTTTAGAAGACAAAGACGAAGTAATTGCTTGGTTGTTTGTCAGATTCGGTCTTGTTCAACAACCTAATTGACTACAAAGGACACACATAATCCTCAGTTAAAATTCACAACTGAATTAAAAATCCCGAACAAAACTGAACAAATTTCTCCATGATTGAATTATTGAAAATTCATCCAACCCAATCAATGATGTAACAATGCAAATTTATCAAGTCGTAATCGGCGGACCATATCCTAAGTTTCCTATTTCAAGAAATATCCCAACAGATTCATGCCGAGTCCAATCACCAAGCCTACAAATCATCTCTATAAACCTTAAGAGCCAGTATTCGTTCATAGTTAAACTAATCTTCCCCTAAATCACATATTAAAAATTAGGAGGGAATAAGTTTTCCAAAGAAGTCAACAAATTACTAGCAACCCTATAAGAACGAAACCATGTTTCTCTGCGAATTTGAATTGAACCAAAACAAGCTACAACAAGAGAGGGAGAGAGAGAGAGAGAGAGAGAGAGAGAGAGAGGTGAGGGGAAAAAATTAGTATACCACATTGCAATCTGACCCCTACAATGTCGCTACTAACACATTGACCAAAAAATCTAAACAACCAAATCAAAAACCGAATCATATACGTGTAACAGAATTCTCAGACATAAACAAAGATCCGAAATTCCGATTTTACCGCAATACTAGATCAGCTCCTAAAAGTTTGAAAATATGAGGAAGAAAAAATGACATAATATCTAAAATTAAAAAAAGGCAAACATTTCCGAAGAAAGTGAGAATCTTCATCTACAAGACTTCAAATTGATTCAACTATGACCAGTAAAAATCTAATAAGTAAAATTTAAAAAAAAAGAACGAAAAATCAATACCATTTTGCAATCGATTTGATTGGATCAGAAGCTTCGGTTTGTTCCGGATCTAGCTCCAATGGCTGCTACTCATCCACACTCCTGAAGAGCAAGAAGATCCTTTGCACCACGATTCGATGCAATTTCCAAAATAATCGAAAATATATATATATATATTTATCTACCAGCTGAAATTTTGTGTGTGTAGTGAATGAAATGAATGGGAGAGAAGAAAGAGAAAGAGCTTAAACCTCTTCACCAAAACGCTGAAAAATATTTTTGATGAAGAGGATTATTATTACTAAGCTCTTTCAGTTTATGGTTTCGGTTTTTTCCTTTCCTTATTCCTTAGCTGCTGCTTCTTCTTCGCTACTTTTCTTCTTCTCTCAACATCTTTGTCTTCGGGTCTAAGTTTATTTTGTTATTATTGATTGATTGATTAATTAAGTTAAAGGTAGAATAATCCAAATTAATTATTTTCTGTAATGAATGAAATTGGTAAGGTTCAATTTGCAATTAATTAAGGTAAGTATGTACTGTTGTACACGTAAAATAAATAATAAAAATTTATAGAATTTTTGTAAGGTGAAATTCCAATAATGACCTTGTAGCGTGACATGAATTACGGGACTTTGATTTTCTGACGCGGCGAACTCGGAGACAGTCACGCACCCTCTTGCTCTCGATGCTGTCTGAAAATATTTCTTTTCTGATTTATTAATATTATTGTTATGAGTGTTTCTCTTTTAAAAATGGGAATTAGCCTAACGCACTTGTTAAATAATTAAGAATAATACCTAGTATGTTTTTAATTTATTTAATAAAGAATTTTTATTTTTACTTTCAGTTAAAATTAATTTTTATATTTATAAAGACACTTTTAATCAATTCTTAAAATTTCAGGCAAATGTGATAGTTTTGGCTTTAAACATAAAAATACTTAACAAACCAACTATTTGAAACGAAAAATTTTATAAATACACCAAATACGCTTCACACGCACAGGGACGGACACAAGGAGGGGCGAGTGGCGAGTGGCGGCCTCGGCCCCTCCAACTTTTTTAAAATTAATAAGTTATTATGTATAATTTAATTTTTTTTAAAATTATTTAGTATTTAGTCTAGTATAAATAAAAGTCTAATCTAATTTAAAATATTAATAATTTTTAATATCTAAAAAGTAAGTAACAATATTAAAAAAATCTGAAAAAAATATTATTACTAATATTTTTTAATTAAATAAAATTTTTCAAATCTCATAAAGTGAATTCTATTTTTATTCATTTGGTATTAATTCTCTCTGTTTCAACTGCTACAATTAAGAGATCTTTTTCAACTATGAATATTGTGAAAAATAACTTAAAAACAAAATAAAAGATGAATTTCTTGCTAATTGTCTTTTAATTATATTGAAAAAAATACTGAAAAATTTGACACAAATTCTATTATCGGTGAATTTTATGATACGAAGAATCGACCACTTTGTTAGTAAAAAGTATACACATATTTTTTTTACTTTAAAATATATTTTCTATTGGTATATTTTTGTAATACATCTTATATTATATAATTTTTTTACATAATTTTTAATATTATATGTGTTATTAGCCCCCATAATATCATTTCTGAATCCGTCCCTACACACGCATATAAAAATTTTTGTTATTAATTAATTGTGTATTTAAATTATTTTTTAATTAATAAACAAAGACAATGCGTGTTTAATCGTTAAGAAAATACTAACGTCAAAATAGTATTTATTATAAAGTATAAAATTTAGTTTAGTAAAATTTTTATCTTTTAAAAGTAATTTATAAAATCTTTCTTTTAAAATATAGCTTTTAAATATTATAGTATTTATACTTTGATAAATTAAAAATAACTTTTAATAAATATAAATAATAATAAATGTGTTTAATAAAATAATTTTTAAATATTAAAAATATTATAATAGACATTAATGTAATAGCTAAATTTAAAAATTAACTAATATATGATGTTATATTAAAAAGTTTGGAGTGTGTTGTAAAATAACTAAATAAATAAATAAATAAATAAGAGGTAACAAATATAAAATATGAAAATATATTTAGATAACTCTCGTAGTAATATTTACTAGAATTACTATATCAATATAATAGATTTAATTAATATATTTAATAATATTAAAATAAAGTATATAAGAAAGAGAATAGTACCAAAGAGAGAGTGAAGAATGTTTTATATTCTTATTGTTGTGTAACTATGTGTTGTTCAACTTCTATTTATACATGGGAGGCTTCTTTTTTCTCTATCATTAAATGTAAGGACTTTGGTAACATAACATTTCAATATGGGAAAGATGAGTCGCACATGGTCATCCATTTCATTCTTATCGCAACACTCCCCCTTGAATGACCATTTAGGATTATGCCTCGTTAAAACCTTACTAAAAAAAAAACTTAATGGAAAAAATTTTAGTGAAGGAAAAAGAGTACAAAATCCTTTGTGATGGAACTGTCTCATTAAAAACCTTGTCAAGAAAAATCCAATGGGAAAAAAACCTGATCAAGGAAAAAAGAGTACAATTTCTCCCTCTTGTCGATATCATTTAATGTCTCGAAATTGGCGCATCCCAATCTCATGTACCAATCTTTCAAAGGAGGATTTCGGGAGTGACTTTGTGAATAAATCTGCCAGATTATCACTTGAGCGGATCTGTTGGACATCAATTGTCCCTTGATTTTGAATATCATGAGTGAAGAAGAATTTGGGAGAAATATGCTTTGTTCTATCACCTTTGATATATCTGCCTTTAAATTGAGCAATACATGCTGTATTATCTTCAAACAGGACAGTTGGAGCTATCTTCTGATCAATTAATCCACATGATGACAGAATATATTGAATCAAACTCCTGAGCCAAAAACACTCGCGACTTACTTCATGTATCGCTAGTATTTCAGCATGATTAGAGGAGGTTGCTGCAATTGTCTGTTTTGTGGACCTCCATGATATAGCTGTACCACCATATGTGAACAAATATCCTGTTTGAGATCTCCCTTTGTGTGGATCAGACAAGTATCCAGCATCTGCAATCCAACTAGTTGTGACTGAACCATATGGATAAAACAATCCCATATCAACCGTTTCATGAAGATATCGAAAAATTTACTTGACTCCACTCCAATGTCTTCTGGTTGGAAAAAAACTATACCTTGCTAATAAATTCACAGCAAATGATATATCGGGTCGTGTATTATTAGCAAGATACATTAGTACTCTAATGGCACTAAGATATGGTACTTCAGGACCAAGGATATCTTCATTTTCTTCTTTAGGACGGAATTGATCCTTTTTCACATCCAAATATCTTACGATCATTGGGGTACTTAATGGATGTGACTTATCCATATAAAATCTCTTCAAGATCTTTTCTGTGTATGTTGTTTAATGAATGAAGATCCCATTTTTTGCATGCTCGATCTGCAGGCCGAGACAAAATTTAGTCTTTCCAAGATCTTTTATCTCAAACTCTTCTTTTAGAGTTTTTATAATTGTTGGAATCTCTTCAGGAGTCCCAATGATATTTAAATCATCAAAGTACACCGTAATTATAATGAATCCAGATGCATATTTCTTTATGAAAATACATGGACAGATATCATCATTCTTGAATCCATTTTTTTACAGATACTCAGTAAGATTATTATATCACATTCGTCCAGATTACTTTTGACCGTATAAAGATCTTTGCAATTTGACTGAGTATAACCCCTATGAATATTCATTGGATGGTTTAGATATCTTTATTCCTTCAGGGACTTTCATATAAATATCCCGATCTAATGAGCCGTATAAATAGGTTGTTACCACATCCATTAAATGCATATGCAGTTTATGATATGCAGATAAACTGACCAAATAACGCAATGTTATCGCATCCACTACAGGGAAATATGTTTCTTCATAATCTATACAGGGCCTTTGTGAAAAACCTTGTGCCACAAGTCGGGTTTTGTAGCGCACAACTTCATTTTTCTCATTTCGTTTTTTCACAAATACCCATTGGTATCCAACAGATTTTACATCTTCTGGTGTACGAACTACAGGTCCAAAGACTTCACATTTTACAAGTGAGTCTAACTCAGCCTTCATGGCTTCTTCCCATTTTGGCCAATCATTTCTTTGTCGACATTCTTTAACTGATCTTGGCTCAAGATCCTTACTTTCATGCATGATATTTAATGCCACATTATATGCAAATATTTCATTGATAATTGTCTTATTCCGGTCCCATTTTTCTCCTGTAAAGACATAATTTATCAAGATCTCGTCATTTTCACAATTTTCAGGTACCTGAACGTCTTCTGGCATTAAAACAATATCTAAATTTTGGACAACTGCAGTGTCTTTACTATGTCTTTTTCGATAGGAATAGTATTTACCTCTTTTCTTTTTCGAGAATTTTTGTCTTTGGAACCGACAGGCCTGCTACGCTTCTAGCGTGAATTTGCTTCAATGGCTATTAGTGTAACACCCTACCATACAGAGTCTTATGCTTAAGTCATAATTCAGTGATGGCAAGGTATTACGACCTCTAAAATAAAAATTTAGTACATATAGTAGTATGAATAATTGATTATAACTAGGAGCCTTTGTAGAAAAAAGGGGTAAATAAAAACCGCAACCTTAAAGCGCAGCACTCCGATCGATAACATAACGAACAAGGATAATTCAACGCGTGATCATATATATACAAAGGAGTGTCAAAAACAGGAATATCAAGACTCAAGATCCGGCTGCGAAGATAACCGGTCCGAGCATAACAATATATACATATGATAAAGATAAGGAAAACCCCAAGGAAACCCAAAGGAACACAAATACATAAAACCTATTCTCCAAAATTCCCCCATAAGAGGAGTCATCACAGTTTGTATTATTTAATGGAGATAAAAGTATCTAAGTAAAACATATAAACCAAAACATAGCCCCGAGAACAAAGGATCTTCGCAAATCTAGAAGTCTCCAGCATGGCTCAGCGGGAAACCTCACGTCCTGCATCTGAAAACCACAAAATCCGCATGGGTGAGAACCAGAGGTCCCTAGCATGGTAACAGCTTCCACATATATAATACATAATAATGGAGGAAAGCCAAAGGCAATCCTAGGACTTCCTCCGAATAATATCAAAGCTTATAACAAACTAAACCATATAAGGGCATCTGACTAAAGATTCTTCAGTCTAACTAATACTTCCCTTTCCAATTCCTTCAAACCTCCCAACCACCAGCAGGAGTATATTATAGCAAACACAGATATATCAGACAAAGAATATACAAGTAGGAGCAGTTAAGACATTTAGACAATTAGCAAGTAGTATGCAGTCAAATAGGCAATCTCAAACAATCCACATAGTATGCATATGATGAATGCCTGTCCCTAGTGGCCGATGATATCATCTTGTCGGTTATATAGCCAACCCGACAAGTCCTGGTCGCTAACCATTGGACTGTCCCTCTGTTGTGCATCCCCAAATTCGAGTTATACTCGTTATAAACTTGATCATAAACATGATCCATATACATCACCCTCACTGGTGAATATTTACGGGGGTTCGAGCTCATCCGGGCCTTTCACAGTGCCCGGCCACACTTACAACATAGGGTTAACAGAGCTTCGAGTCTCAACCTGGAGCACGTGGTGGCTAGCCACTGCTACTACCCAAGGAAACTCGTACTCAGATAGTGGAAGTGCAATTTCACAATTATCAATAATTCAGCATCAACATGCATGAATTCTCATCCATGGATCAACATCCATACTAGCCATTCCGGCTCACGGTTCAATCCAGAACCAGCCAATATTCATAGCATACACAGCTATTCCGGCTCATGGTTAAATCCATAACCAGCCATTTCATTAACAATTATAGCCTTTCGGCCCATGGTATAACAAGCACTTCCTCCACCATCCTCCACATCTCACATAATCATCTTGATCCTCGTTGATCATTCATATTTCCCTTGCTTCACTCGCAAGTTATCACATTCACTAGCCCCTTTTTAATAGCTAGGCATGCCATAATGATTTAAGACATAAATGGTGAGATCGGAGGCTTAGAAGTATGAGATTTGGCTTTTAAAACTCAAAAATCAACTTTGGGATGAAACAGGGCCGCGCGTACGCGCACTCTACGCTCACGCGTGGATGGCCTCAAAAACTCATCGACGCGTAAGCGTCATGCACGCTAGCGCGTGGATTCCAAACTTGCCCATCGACGCGCACGCGTCAACCTCGCGTACGCGCGGGTGTTCTCGTGCCCCAGGCACAACACCGGCACAGTTCTGGCATAACTCTCTGGAAAATGGCTGGGCATTGGGTGCAGCACAATCGGCGCGCCCGCGCACATCACGCGTACGCGTGGATGGCGCTTTTCGGAAGATCGTCGCGTACGCGCCAGGTGCGCCCACGCACAAGGGGTCATTCTGCTAAAAATTTTCTAAGTTAAAAACTGCAGAATTCACAGATTTACACCCCAATCTTCCAACGGACATAACTTCCTCATTTTAAATCGTTTTTCACCCGTTCTTCGCCGGCATGGACATCCCGGATCCAATTTCATTTCTAAACAGATTTGGTACAAAACAGAGATCCGTAGTCCAAGTTATGTCCCGCCAAAGTATGCCCAAAAACTATATTTTCATACAAAACCACAATATGCCATTTTCAAAACAAACCATTTTCAATTTTTTCCAAAATCAATCAAAACATGCCAATTTCATCCCTTTTCTTTGAAATCAATCAAAATGTATCAAATTCAACATCAAGCCTCCTCAACTCACACATTGACACATTACCACAAAATACAAAATCACTATCTCATCATTTTACCCCACTTCACCCAAGTGGCTCAAACTCAAACATATTGACATATCATATACTATTCCTCATGCCAATTCTCAACAACACCAATTCCAATAAATCATTATTGTACACAATCACATCATACTCACCAACAACATGGTTCAACTCACAATTCAACCATAACCAATCAACAAGCATATATCACAACATGCATGTTTCTCATACATCATACCACCAAGGCATCAATAATCATCATCACATATATGACCACATCATATATCTCAATCATTTAACAACATCAACCATTCAATGCCTATCTTAGGGCCTCTAGCCTAAGTATTTCCTACCACATTACATATTAGATACGGGAAACCGAAACCATACCTTAGCCGATTTTCCCAAGCTCCACCGGAGCACTTCCAAACCACTTATCCACAAGCTCTCAAGGCCTCAACACCTCCAAGAACAGATTTTTCACCACCAAACCCTTTCCAAGCTTTTCAAAATCACCAATCAAGCTCCAATATCCACACATACACAACCTAAGCCACAACCATCATACCCATACACAACATCTCAAAACCCAACATCATAAAATCATAAAATTACACTAGGGTTAAGAACCTTACCTCATCCAAGGTCCAAGGAGACAAGATTAACCTTCTCCTTCAAGAGAGTTGGGTCCTATAACATCAAAGAACCCAAAATCTCAACATTTCACCCATGAAACTCGAAAATAAGGGCTGAGATTTCGAACAGAAACTTGTGGCTTACCTCAAGATTGATGGTATGGGTTTTGTAGAGCTCTCCGCGGTGAACGCGTGACCGCAAACGGGGCGGCAATCGGAGCTCTAGATCAAAAGTTATGTTGATTTGAAGATCAAGTGAGAGAAAGAACTTGAGAGAGTGTTCTTCTCCCCCTTCCCTCTAATTCAGCGTGTTTGTGTGTGTAATGAGGAGAGAGAGTGCTGAAAACTAGGGTTTTGGTTAAGTTATGTTGGGCCAAGGGCCCACTTTGGGTCCAATTGGCCCGGTTTGGCCCGTTCGGTCCAATCTTGGTCCGAATTCTATAAAATTGGTACCAAAATTCTCGTCTCAATCTCCTCTATCACATTTAGCCATAAAAATCACATTTTAGGCTTTCCAGAATAAATTCTCATTTATGGGTTAATTAGCCGTTAATTAACCGGGTTTTACATTCTACCCACCTAATTGGGAATTTTGCCCACAAAATTCAAATGCAATTACCTGGGAATAAATGCGGGTAATCCGTTCGCATCTCCGACTCAAGTTCCCAAGTGTGTTCCTCAACACCGCCTCGACTCCATGCCACTTTGACTAATGAAACCTCTTTTCCACGCAACCGTTTGATACTAGTATCATCAATTCTGACCGGAGCCACTGGGAGCGTCAAATCTTCCCTCAACTGAACCGATTCAGGTTCCAACACATGGCTAGCATCAGGAGTGTACTTCCGAAGCTGCGACACGTGAAACACGTCGTGCAGGTTCGAAAGATGAGGTGGTAGAGCCATCCGATACGCCACCGGTCCAATCCTCTCCAGGATTTGAAATGGACCAATGTATCGAGGATTCAACTTCTTTGCCTTAATCGCCCTACCTACTCCCGTGGTCGGAGTAACCTTAAGGAAAACATGATCTCCTTCCTCAAATTCTAAGGGCTTTCGCCTCTGATCGGCGTAACTCTTTTGACGACTCTGCGCCGTAAGCATCCTATCACGGATTTTCTTGACTTGTTCAGTAGTCTCAGCTATCATTTCCGGCCCCAACAAGCTTTTCTCTCCAGCTTCATACCAACATAGTGGAGATTGACATTTCCTCCCATACAAGGCCTCATACGGAGCCATTCCAATGCTCGCATGATAACTATTATTGTATGCAAACTCCACTAATGGCATATACCGATCCCAACTCACCGGTTGGTCCAAAACACAAGCTCTCAACATATCCTCTAGTGTTTGGATCGTCCTCTCAGATTGACCATCTGTTTGAGGATGGTAAGCAGTGCTCAAGCTTAATCGGGTTCCAAAAGCTTTTTGAAATGCACCCCAAAACCTTGAAGTGAAACGAGGATCTCTATCAGAGATTATAGTAGCAGGTACACCATGAAGTCTCACAATCTCCTTTATGTACAACCGTGCTAGCTCCTCAAGGGTGTAAGTCATACGAATGGGTAAAAAGTGAGCTGACTTCGTCAGTCGGTCCACAATCACCCAAATAGCATCAAAACCAGTCCTAGTCCTTGGCAATCCCGACACAAAGTCCATTGCAATACTTTCCCACTTCCATTGTGGAATCTCTAAAGGTTGCAACATCCCGGAAGGTCTTTGATGTTCAATCTTTACCTTTTGACAAGTTAAGCACTTTGAAACATATTCCGCCACATCATTCTTCATTCCCGGCCACCAGAACATTGCCTTTAAATCATGGTACATCTTAGTACTTCCCGGGTGAATGGAGAATCCGCTTTTGTGTGCCTCCTTTAAAATATCTTGCCTCAAAGTGCCAACATCCGGCACAATGATCCTACCCTTGAATCTCCATAACCCATCTTTTCTTCCGACACTCTCCACTGTTTTCCTTGCTCGATAGCCGGTAACACCTTCCATAAGGCTTCATCATTCTGATGAGCCTTTAGGAGTTCGGACTTAAAATCACTTGAGATTTCTAATCGGCTCAAACATAAAGTTCCGAATACTTCTCGAGCACCGATTTTTAGACTCTCAAATCCCCTGAGCAACTTCTCCTCTTGAAGCATCATCCAAGCCGCATATAACGACTTCCGACTTAACGCATCCGCCACTACGTTCGCCTTTCCCGGATGGTAATTCAACTCAAAGTCGTAGTCCTTCAACAATTCCATCCACCTTCTCTGCCTCATATTGAGCTCTTTCTGATCAAAGAGATACTTCAAGCTCTTATGATCAGAGGAAACTTGGAACTTAACCCCATAGAGATAATGCCTCCACACCTTCAAGGCAAACACAACCGCAGCGAGTTCCAAATCGTGCGTAGGGTAACTAACTTCATGAGGTCTCAACTGTCGTGAGGCATACGCCACCACATTACGATGCTGCATCAGCACGCACCCTAAACCCTTCAATGAGGCATCACAATACACCTCAAATGGCTCGTTCGGCTCAGGTAACACTAACACAGGTGCAGTGGTCAACTTTTTCTTCAATGTCTGAAAGCTCTCCTCGCACTCAGGAGTCCAAACAAATGGAGTGTCTTTGCGGTTAACTTTGTCATTGGCAAAGCTATCTGTGAAAAGCCTTTGATAAACCTTCGGTAATAGCCAGCTAAACCCAGAAAACTCCTTATCTCCGTCACGGTGGTTGGTTGCTTCCAATCCATCACAGCCTCCACCTTAGTTGGATCTACGGCTATTCCCTTCTTACTCACCACATGGCCCAAAAACTTCACCTCACTCTTCCAAAACTCACACTTAGACAGTTTTGCATAGAGTTTCTTCTCCTTTAGAATATGCAACACGGTCCTCAAGTGTTCCGCATGCTCTTCTTCAGTCTTGGAATAAATCAGTATGTCATCAATGAAGACAACAACGAATTTATCCAAAAACGGACGGAAAACTCTATTCATGTAATCCATAAACACTGCAGGAGCATTCGTCAACCCAAAAGACATTACAGTGTACTCGTAATGACCATAACGAGTCCTAAAAGCGGTCTTAGGGATATCCTCACCCCTCACCCTTATCTGGTGATAACCGGATCGCAAATCAATCTTGGAGAAAACTCCAGCTCCTTGTAACTGGTCCATGAGATCATCAATCCTCGGCAATGGGTACTTATTCTTTATTGTAACCTTGTTCAGTTGCCTGTAATCCACACAGAGCCGCCTACTCCCATCCTTCTTCTTCACCAGTAACACTGGAGCACCCCACGGAGAGACACTTGGTCGTATAAAATTCTTTCCCAACAATTCCTCTAACTGAGACTTTAGCTCGTTCATTTCTAACGGTGACATCCTATAAGGAGCACTTGAGATTGGTCCCGCCCCGGGCACCAACTCAATAGCAAACTCAACCTCTCGGTTAGGTGGAAACTCATCAATATCATCGGGAAACACTTCCGGAAACTCACACACAACCGGAATCTGCTCCAACCTTTGATCATCACCTGAGACGCCCGCGGTTAACAACATGATACCCTGACATTCGATTCCAGAACAGTTCACCATCATCGAATTCAAGTAATAATTATTTACCACGACCGGCCCTTCTGTATCCTCCGGCATAAAGTACACCGACTTTGTAGAACAATCTAGCAGAACATGGTTCTTAGATAACCAGTCCAATCCCAAGATAAGATCAAGACCAATCATCGGTAAGCAGATCAAATTACGAACAAAATCACGCTGCTTGAATCTAAAGGAAACTTCCGGGCATCCTAGCCTAGTTACCATGGCTTCATGGGTAGCATTGTACACTCTTAGATCATAACCTAAAGTTACAATCTTCAATCCTAACTCATGGGCTTTCTCAAATGCAATAAATGAATGCGATGCTCCCAATTCAAATAAAGCATTTAAAGTTTGACCAGCTATTTCACAGTTACCTCGAATGAGTGTCTTGGATCCCTCTGCACCCACAGCTGAGGTGGTGAACACCTGACCAGTTTGTTGTGCTTTCCCAGCACCTTGCTTCTGCGCTCCGGACACCATGGGAGCTTATGTCCTGCCTTTCCACAATTGTAGCACAAACCCCATCCGGCCTTGCATGGTTTTCTCGGATGGTGACTTCCACACCTAGTACAAACTTGATCATTCTGAGGTTGCTTCCCACACCTTTTCCCTTGGGAGTTGTCGTTGTTGGGCCTCCTAAAGGAACCTCTCCTCTTGAAAGGCGGACCTCTAGGTGCAATGCTCTCCCCTCGGTTCTGTGGAAATGATCCTTTGTGACTTGCCCTCTTAGCGGCTGCCCTCTTCGCACACTCTTCAGCCACCCCACACTTGTTCACCAACACAACGAAAGTTCTAATCTCCATTGGTCCCTGAGCTCTATTTCTGTCGTTGCCATGGTTGTTCATCTGTTGACCAAGGGCTTCAGCAGTGGCTTGCATAGCAGCAACCATGTTCTCCAATGCAGTCGTAAAGTTCACCGGGTCGTTAGGGCTAATTTCCGGCGCACGAGCATTAGTACGACCTCTACCACGGCCTCTACCACGACCTCTACCACAACCTCTACCGCGTCCACGAGGCGCCATCTGGTTCCTATACACACCAAACAATCGATATTAAGTTGATCAGTCTCAATATCGGAAGTTTAGTGCTTCAAGTCCCAAACGCATGCTCATGAACGTTTATGCCAATTATATCAAGTAGATATACTAACAGCACATAACACACACACAGAGAATGCACAGAAGCATAGTCAGTCCATTCCTCAGGCTCTATAGGAACGAACTGCTCTGATACCATAATGTAACACCCTACCATACAGAGTCTTATGCTTAAGTCATAATTCAGTGATGGCAAGGTATTACGACCTCTAAAATAAAAATTTAGTACATATAGTAGTATGAATAATTGATTATAACTAGGAGCCTTTGTAGAAAAAAGGGGTAAATAAAAACCGCAACCTTAAAGCGCAGCACTCCGATCGATAACATAACGAACAAGGATAATTCAACGCGTGATCATATATATACAAAGGAGTGTCAAAAACAGGAATATCAAGACTCAAGATCCGGCTGCGAAGATAACCGGTCCGAGCATAACAATATATACATATGATAAAGATAAGGAAAACCCCAAGGAAACCCAAAGGAACACAAATACATAAAACCTATTCTCCAAAATTCCCCCATAAGAGGAGTCATCACAGTTTGTATTATTTAATGGAGATAAAAGTATCTAAGTAAAACATATAAACCAAAACATAGCCCCGAGAACAAAGGATCTTCGCAAATCTAGAAGTCTCCAGCATGGCTCAGCGGGAAACCTCACGTCCTGCATCTGAAAACCACAAAATCCGCATGGGTGAGAACCAGAGGTCCCCAGCATGGTAACAGCTTCCACATATATAATACATAATAATGGAGGAAAGCCAAAGGCAATCCTAGGACTTCTTCCGAATAATATCAAAGCTTATAACAAGCTAAACCATATAAGGGCATCTGACTAAAGATTCTTCAGTCTAACTAATACTTCCCTTTCCAATTCCTTCAAACCTCCCAACCACCAGCAGGAGTATATTATAGCAAACACAGATATATCAGACAAAGAATATACAAGTAGGAGCAGTTAAGACATTTAGACAATTAGCAAGTAGTATGCAGTCAAATAGGCAATCTCAAACAATCCACATAGTATGCATATGATGAATGCCTGTCCCTAGTGGCCGATGATATCATCTTGTCGGTTATATAGCCAACCCGACAAGTCCTGGTCGCTAACCATTGGACTGTCCCTCTGTCGTGCATCCCCAAATTCGAGTTATACTCGTTATAAACTTGATCATAAACATGATCCATATACATCACCCTCACTGGTGAATATTTACGGGGGTTCGAGCTCATCCGGGCCTTTCACAGTGCCCGGCCACACTTACAACATAGGGTTAACAGAGCTTCGAGTCTCAACCTGGAGCACGTGGTGGCTAGCCACTGCTACTACCCAAGGAAACTCGTACTCAGATAGTGGAAGTGCAATTTCACAATTATCAATAATTCAGCATCAACATGCATGAATTCTCATCCATGGATCAACATCCATACTAGCCATTCCGGCTCACGGTTCAATCCAGAACCAGCCAATATTCATAGCATACACAGCTATTCCGGCTCATGGTTAAATCCATAACCAGCCATTTCATTAACAATTATAGCCTTTCGGCCCATGGTATAACAAGCACTTCCTCCACCATCCTCCACATCTCACATAATCATCTTGATCCTCATTGATCATTCATATTTCCCTTGCTTCACTCGCAAGTTATCACATTCACTAGCCCCTTTTTAATAGCTAGGCATGCCATAATGATTTAAGACATAAATGGTGAGATCGGAGGCTTAGAAGTATGAGATTTGGCTTTTAAAACTCAAAAATCAACTTTGGGATGAAACAGGGCCGCGCGTACGCGCACTCTACGCTCACGCGTGGATGGCCTCAAAAACTCATCGACGCGTAAGCGTCATGCACGCTAGCGCGTGGATTCCAAACTTGCCCATCGACGAGCACGCGTCAACCTCGCGTACGCGCGGGTGTTCTCGTGCCCCAGGCACAACACCGGCACAGTTCTGGCATAACTCTCTGGAAAATGGCTGGGCATTGGGTGCAGCACAATCGGCGCGCCCGCGCACATCACGCGTACGCGTGGATGGCGCTTTTCGGAAGATCGTCGCGTACGCGCCAGGTGCGCCCACGCACAAGGGGTCATTCTGCTAAAAATTTTCTAAGTTAAAAACTGCAGAATTCACAGATTTACACCCCAATCTTCCAACGGACATAACTTCCTCCTTTTAATTCGTTTTTCACCCGTTCTTCGCCGGCATGGACATCCCGGATCCAATTTCATTTCTAAACAGATTTGGTACAAAACAGAGATCCGTAGTCCAAGTTATGTCCCGCCAAAGTATGCCCAAAAACTATATTTTCATACAAAACCACAATATGCCATTTTCAAAACAAACCATTTTCAATTTTTTCCAAAATCAATCAAAACATGCCAATTTCATCCCTTTTCTTTGAAATCAATCAAAATGTATCAAATTCAACATCAAGCCTCCTCAACTCACACATTGACACATTACCACAAAATACAAAATCACTATCTCATCATTTTACCCCACTTCACCCAAGTGGCTCAAACTCAAACATATTGACATATCATATACTATTCCTCATGCCAATTCTCAACAACACCAATTCCAATAAATCATTATTGTACACAATCACATCATACTCACCAACAACATGGTTCAACTCACAATTCAACCATAACCAATCAACAAGCATATATCACAACATGCATGTTTCTCATACATCATACCACCAAGGCATCAATAATCATCATCACATATATGACCACATCATATATCTCAATCATTTAACAACATCAACCATTCAATGCCTATCTTAGGGCCTCTAGCCTAAGTATTTCCTACCACATTACATATTAGATACGGGAAACCGAAACCATACCTTAGCCGATTTTCCCAAGCTCCACCGGAGCACTTCCAAACCACTTATCCACAAGCTCTCAAGGCCTCAACACCTCCAAGAACAGATTTTTCACCACCAAACCCTTTCCAAGCTTTTCAAAATCACCAATCAAGCTCCAATATCCACACATACACAACCTAAGCCACAACCATCATACCCATACACAACATCTCAAAACCCAACATCATAAAATCATAAAATTACACTAGGGTTAAGAACCTTACCTCATCCAAGGTCCAAGGAGACAAGATTAACCTTCTCCTTCAAGAGAGTTGGGTCCTATAACATCAAAGAACCCAAAATCTCAACATTTCACCCATGAAACTCGAAAATAAGGGCTGAGATTTCGAACAGAAACTTGTGGCTTACCTCAAGATTGATGGTATGGGTTTTGTAGAGCTCTCCGCGGTGAACGCGTGGCCGCAAACGGGGCGGCAATCGGAGCTCTAGATCAAAAGTTATGTTGATTTGAAGATCAAGTGAGAGAAAGAACTTGAGAGAGTGTTCTTCTCCCCCCTTCCCTCTAATTCAGCGTGTTTGTGTGTGTAATGAGGAGAGAGAGTGCTGAAAACTAGGGTTTTGGTTAAGTTATGTTGGGCCAAGGGCCCACTTTGGGTCCAATTGGCCCGGTTTGGCCCGTTCGGTCCAATCTTGGTCCGAATTCTATAAAATTGGTACCAAAATTCTCGTCTCAATCTCCTCTATCACATTTAGCCATAAAAATCACATTTTAGGCTTTCCAGAATAAATTCTCATTTATGGGTTAATTAGCCGTTAATTAACCGGGTTTTACATTCTACCCACCTAATTGGGAATTTTGCCCACAAAATTCAAATGCAATTACCTGGGAATAAATGCGGGTAATCCGTTCGCATCTCCGACTCAAGTTCCCAAGTGTGTTCCTCAACACCGCCTCGACTCCATGCCACTTTGACTAATGAAACCTCTTTTCCACGCAACCGTTTGATACTAGTATCATCAATTCTGACCGGAGCCACTGGGAGCGTCAAATCTTCCCTCAACTGAACCGATTCAGGTTCCAACACATGGCTAGCATCAGGAGTGTACTTCCGAAGCTGCGACACGTGAAACACGTCGTGCAGGTTCGAAAGATGAGGTGGTAGAGCCATCCGATACGCCACCGGTCCAATCCTCTCCAGGATTTGAAATGGACCAATGTATCGAGGATTCAACTTCTTTGCCTTAATCGCCCTACCTACTCCCGTGGTCGGAGTAACCTTAAGGAAAACATGATCTCCTTCCTCAAATTCTAAGGGCTTTCGCCTCTGATCGGCGTAACTCTTTTGACGACTCTGCGCCGTAAGCATCCTATCACGGATTTTCTTGACTTGTTCAGTAGTCTCAGCTATCATTTCCGGCCCCAACAAGCTTTTCTCTCCAGCTTCATACCAACATAGTGGAGATTGACATTTCCTCCCATACAAGGCCTCATACGGAGCCATTCCAATGCTCGCATGATAACTATTATTGTATGCAAACTCCACTAATGGCATATACCGATCCCAACTCACCGGTTGGTCCAAAACACAAGCTCTCAACATATCCTCTAGTGTTTGGATCGTCCTCTCAGATTGACCATCTGTTTGAGGATGGTAAGCAGTGCTCAAGCTTAATCGGGTTCCAAAAGCTTTTTGAAATGCACCCCAAAACCTTGAAGTGAAACGAGGATCTCTATCAGAGATTATAGTAGCAGGTACACCATGAAGTCTCACAATCTCCTTTATGTACAACCGTGCTAGCTCCTCAAGGGTGTAAGTCATACGAATGGGTAAAAAGTGAGCTGACTTCGTCAGTCGGTCCACAATCACCCAAATAGCATCAAAACCAGTCCTAGTCCTTGGCAATCCCGACACAAAGTCCATTGCAATACTTTCCCACTTCCATTGTGGAATCTCTAAAGGTTGCAACATCCCGGAAGGTCTTTGATGTTCAATCTTTACCTTTTGACAAGTTAAGCACTTTGAAACATATTCCGCCACATCATTCTTCATTCCCGGCCACCAGAACATTGCCTTTAAATCATGGTACATCTTAGTACTTCCCGGGTGAATGGAGAATCCGCTTTTGTGTGCCTCCTTTAAAATATCTTGCCTCAAAGTGCCAACATCCGGCACAATGATCCTACCCTTGAATCTCCATAACCCATCTTTTCTTCCGACACTCTCCACTGTTTTCCTTGCTCGATAGCCGGTAACACCTTCCATAAGGCTTCATCATTCTGATGAGCCTTTAGGAGTTCGGACTTAAAATCACTTGAGATTTCTAATCGGCTCAAACATAAAGTTCCGAATACTTCTCGAGCACCGATTTTTAGACTCTCAAATCCCCTGAGCAACTTCTCCTCTTGAAGCATCATCCAAGCCGCATATAACGACTTCCGACTTAACGCATCCGCCACTACGTTCGCCTTTCCCGGATGGTAATTCAACTCAAAGTCGTAGTCCTTCAACAATTCCATCCACCTTCTCTGCCTCATATTGAGCTCTTTCTGATCAAAGAGATACTTCAAGCTCTTATGATCAGAGGAAACTTGGAACTTAACCCCATAGAGATAATGCCTCCACACCTTCAAGGCAAACACAACCGCAGCGAGTTCCAAATCGTGCGTAGGGTAACTAACTTCATGAGGTCTCAACTGTCGTGAGGCATACGCCACCACATTACGATGCTGCATCAGCACGCACCCTAAACCCTTCAATGAGGCATCACAATACACCTCAAATGGCTCGTTCGGCTCAGGTAACACTAACACAGGTGCAGTGGTCAACTTTTTCTTCAATGTCTGAAAGCTCTCCTCGCACTCAGGAGTCCAAACAAATGGAGTGTCTTTGCGGTTAACTTTGTCATTGGCAAAGCTATCTGTGAAAAGCCTTTGATAAACCTTCGGTAATAGCCAGCTAAACCCAGAAAACTCCTTATCTCCGTCACGGTGGTTGGTTGCTTCCAATCCATCACAGCCTCCACCTTAGTTGGATCTACGGCTATTCCCTTCTTACTCACCACATGGCCCAAAAACTTCACCTCACTCTTCCAAAACTCACACTTAGACAGTTTTGCATAGAGTTTCTTCTCCTTTAGAATATGCAACACGGTCCTCAAGTGTTCCGCATGCTCTTCTTCAGTCTTGGAATAAATCAGTATGTCATCAATGAAGACAACAACGAATTTATCCAAAAACGGACGGAAAACTCTATTCATGTAATCCATAAACACTGCAGGAGCATTCGTCAACCCAAAAGACATTACAGTGTACTCGTAATGACCATAACGAGTCCTAAAAGCGGTCTTAGGGATATCCTCACCCCTCACCCTTATCTGGTGATAACCGGATCGCAAATCAATCTTGGAGAAAACTCCAGCTCCTTGTAACTGGTCCATGAGATCATCAATCCTCGGCAATGGGTACTTATTCTTTATTGTAACCTTGTTCAGTTGCCTGTAATCCACACAGAGCCGCCTACTCCCATCCTTCTTCTTCACCAGTAACACTGGAGCACCCCACGGAGAGACACTTGGTCGTATAAAATTCTTTCCCAACAATTCCTCTAACTGAGACTTTAGCTCGTTCATCTCTAACGGTGACATCCTATAAGGAGCACTTGAGATTGGTCCCGCCCCGGGCACCAACTCAATAGCAAACTCAACCTCTCGGTTAGGTGGAAACTCATCAATATCATTGGGAAACACTTCCGGAAACTCACACACAACCGGAATCTGCTCCAACCTTTGATCATCACCTGAGACGCCCGCGGTTAACAACATGATACCCTGACATTCGATTCCAGAACAGTTCACCATCATCGAATTCAAGTAATAATTATTTACCACGACCGGCCCTTCTGTATCCTCCGGCATAAAGTACACCGACTTTGTAGAACAATCTAGCAGAACATGGTTCTTAGATAACCAGTCCAATCCCAAGATAAGATCAAGACCAATCATCGGTAAGCAGATCAAATTACGAACAAAATCACGCTGCTTGAATCTAAAGGAAACTTCCGGGCATCCTAGCCTAGTTACCATGGCTTCATGGGTAGCATTGTACACTCTTAGATCATAACCTAAAGTTACAATCTTCAATCCTAACTCATGGGCTTTCTCAAATGCAATAAATGAATGCGATGCTCCCAATTCAAATAAAGCATTTAAAGTTTGACCAGCTATTTCACAGTTACCTCGAATGAGTGTCTTGGATCCCTCTGCACCCACAGCTGAGGTGGTGAACACCTGACCAGTTTGTTGTGCTTTCCCAGCACCTTGCTTCTGCCGCTCCGGACACCATGGGAGCTTATGTCCTGCCTTTCCACAATTGTAGCACAAACCCCATCCGGCCTTGCATGATTTTCTCGGATGGTGACTTCCACACCTAGTACAAACTTGATCATTCTGAGGTTGCTTCCCACACCTTTTCCCTTGGGAGTTGTCGTTGTTGGGCCTCCTAAAGGAACCTCTCCTCTTGAAAGGCGGACCTCTAGGTGCAATGCTCTCCCCTCGGTTCTGTGGAAATGATCCTTTGTGACTTGCCCTCTTAGCGGCTGCCCTCTTCGCACACTCTTCAGCCACCCCACACTTGTTCACCAACACAACGAAAGTTCTAATCTCCATTGGTCCCTGAGCTCTATTTCTGTCGTTGCCATGGTTGTTCATCTGTTGACCAAGGGCTTCAGCAGTGGCTTGCATAGCAGCAACCATGTTCTCCAATGCAGTCGTAAAGTTCACCGGGTCGTTAGGGCTAATTTCCGGCGCACGAGCATTAGTACGACCTCTACCACGGCCTCTACCACGACCTCTACCACAACCTCTACCGCGTCCACGAGGCGCCATCTGGTTCCTATACACACCAAACAATCGATATTAAGTTGATCAGTCTCAATATCGGAAGTTTAGTGCTTCAAGTCCCAAACGCATGCTCATGAACGTTTATGCCAATTATATCAAGTAGATATACTAACAGCACATAACACACACACAGAGAATGCACAGAAGCATAGTCAGTCCATTTCTCAGGCTCTATAGGAACGAACTGCTCTGATACCATAATGTAACACCCTACCATACAGAGTCTTATGCTTAAGTCATAATTCAGTGATGGCAAGGTATTACGACCTCTAAAATAAAAATTTAGTACATATAGTAGTATGAATAATTGATTATAACTAGGAGCCTTTGTAGAAAAAAGGGGTAAATAAAAACCGCAACCTTAAAGCGCAGCACTCCGATCGATAACATAACGAACAAGGATAATTCAACGCGTGATCATATATATACAAAGGAGTGTCAAAAACAGGAATATCAAGACTCAAGATCCGGCTGCGAAGATAACCGGTCCGAGCATAACAATATATACATATGATAAAGATAAGGAAAACCCCAAGGAAACCCAAAGGAACACAAATACATAAAACCTATTCTCCAAAATTCCCCCATAAGAGGAGTCATCACAGTTTGTATTATTTAATGGAGATAAAAGTATCTAAGTAAAACATATAAACCAAAACATAGCCCCGAGAACAAAGGATCTTCGCAAATCTAGAAGTCTCCAGCATGGCTCAGCGGGAAACCTCACGTCCTGCATCTGAAAACCACAAAATCCGCATGGGTGAGAACCAGAGGTCCCCAGCATGGTAACAGCTTCCACATATATAATACATAATAATGGAGGAAAGCCAAAGGCAATCCTAGGACTTCTTCCGAATAATATCAAAGCTTATAACAAGCTAAACCATATAAGGGCATCTGACTAAAGATTCTTCAGTCTAACTAATACTTCCCTTTCCAATTCCTTCAAACCTCCCAACCACCAGCAGGAGTATATTATAGCAAACACAGATATATCAGACAAATAATATACAAGTAGGAGCAGTTAAGACATTTAGACAATTAGCAAGTAGTATGCAGTCAAATAGGCAATCTCAAACAATCCACATAGTATGCATATGATGAATGCCTGTCCCTAGTGGCCGATGATATCATCTTGTCGGTTATATAGCCAACCCGACAAGTCCTGGTCGCTAACCATTGGACTGTCCCTCTGTCGTGCATCCCCAAATTCGAGTTATACTCGTTATAAACTTGATCATAAACATGATCCATATACATCACCCTCACTGGTGAATATTTACGGGGGTTCGAGCTCATCCGGGCCTTTCACAGTGCCCGGCCACACTTACAACATAGGGTTAACAGAGCTTCGAGTCTCAACCTGGAGCACGTGGTGGCTAGCCACTGCTACTACCCAAGGAAACTCGTACTCAGATAGTGGAAGTGCAATTTCACAATTATCAATAATTCAGCATCAACATGCATGAATTCTCATCCATGGATCAACATCCATACTAGCCATTCCGGCTCACGGTTCAATCCAGAACCAGCCAATATTCATAGCATACACAGCTATTCCGGCTCATGGTTAAATCCATAACCAGCCATTTCATTAACAATTATAGCCTTTCGGCCCATGGTATAACAAGCACTTCCTCCACCATCCTCCACATCTCACATAATCATCTTGATCCTCATTGATCATTCATATTTCCCTTGCTTCACTCGCAAGTTATCACATTCACTAGCCCCTTTTTAATAGCTAGGCATGCCATAATGATTTAAGACATAAATGGTGAGATCGGAGGCTTAGAAGTATGAGATTTGGCTTTTAAAACTCAAAAATCAACTTTGGGATGAAACAGGGCCGCGCGTACGCGCACTCTACGCTCACGCGTGGATGGCCTCAAAAACTCATCGACGCGTAAGCGTCATGCACGCTAGCGCGTGGATTCCAAACTTGCCCATCGACGAGCACGCGTCAACCTCGCGTACGCGCGGGTGTTCTCGTGCCCCAGGCACAACACCGGCACAGTTCTGGCATAACTCTCTGGAAAATGGCTGGGCATTGGGTGCAGCACAATCGGCGCGCCCGCGCACATCACGCGTACGCGTGGATGGCGCTTTTCGGAAGATCGTCGCGTACGCGCCAGGTGCGCCCACGCACAAGGGGTCATTCTGCTAAAAATTTTCTAAGTTAAAAACTGCAGAATTCACAGATTTACACCCCAATCTTCCAACGGACATAACTTCCTCCTTTTAATTCGTTTTTCACCCGTTCTTCGCCGGCATGGACATCCCGGATCCAATTTCATTTCTAAACAGATTTGGTACAAAACAGAGATCCGTAGTCCAAGTTATGTCCCGCCAAAGTATGCCCAAAAACTATATTTTCATACAAAACCACAATATGCCATTTTCAAAACAAACCATTTTCAATTTTTTCCAAAATCAATCAAAACATGCCAATTTCATCCCTTTTCTTTGAAATCAATCAAAATGTATCAAATTCAACATCAAGCCTCCTCAACTCACACATTGACACATTACCACAAAATACAAAATCACTATCTCATCATTTTACCCCACTTCACCCAAGTGGCTCAAACTCAAACATATTGACATATCATATACTATTCCTCATGCCAATTCTCAACAACACCAATTCCAATAAATCATTATTGTACACAATCACATCATACTCACCAACAACATGGTTCAACTCACAATTCAACCATAACCAATCAACAAGCATATATCACAACATGCATGTTTCTCATACATCATACCACCAAGGCATCAATAATCATCATCACATATATGACCACATCATATATCTCAATCATTTAACAACATCAACCATTCAATGCCTATCTTAGGGCCTCTAGCCTAAGTATTTCCTACCACATTACATATTAGATACGGGAAACCGAAACCATACCTTAGCCGATTTTCCCAAGCTCCACCGGAGCACTTCCAAACCACTTATCCACAAGCTCTCAAGGCCTCAACACCTCCAAGAACAGATTTTTCACCACCAAACCCTTTCCAAGCTTTTCAAAATCACCAATCAAGCTCCAATATCCACACATACACAACCTAAGCCACAACCATCATACCCATACACAACATCTCAAAACCCAACATCATAAAATCATAAAATTACACTAGGGTTAAGAACCTTACCTCATCCAAGGTCCAAGGAGACAAGATTAACCTTCTCCTTCAAGAGAGTTGGGTCCTATAACATCAAAGAACCCAAAATCTCAACATTTCACCCATGAAACTCGAAAATAAGGGCTGAGATTTCGAACAGAAACTTGTGGCTTACCTCAAGATTGATGGTATGGGTTTTGTAGAGCTCTCCGCGGTGAACGCGTGGCCGCAAACGGGGCGGCAATCGGAGCTCTAGATCAAAAGTTATGTTGATTTGAAGATCAAGTGAGAGAAAGAACTTGAGAGAGTGTTCTTCTCCCCCCTTCCCTCTAATTCAGCGTGTTTGTGTGTGTAATGAGGAGAGAGAGTGCTGAAAACTAGGGTTTTGGTTAAGTTATGTTGGGCCAAGGGCCCACTTTGGGTCCAATTGGCCCGGTTTGGCCCGTTCGGTCCAATCTTGGTCCGAATTCTATAAAATTGGTACCAAAATTCTCGTCTCAATCTCCTCTATCACATTTAGCCATAAAAAATCACATTTTAGGCTTTCCAGAATAAATTCTCATTTATGGGTTAATTAGCCGTTAATTAACCGGGTTTTACAATTAGTCCGACTGGGACATCAATTCGAATTGGGGCATTTTCCAATGGTATATAAGATTTGGTTATCTTCTTTGTATCGGAAAATGCATCAGGAAATTCATTTGCTATTCTTTGCAAATGTATAATCTTTTGAACTTCTAGTTCACATTGCCCTGATCGAGGATCTAAATGCATCAACGATAATGCATTCTAATTAAGTTCATTTTCAGGAAGCTTATTCTCTCTCCCTAATATTGGAAATTTTAATTCATCAAAATGACAATCCGCAAACTGGGCTTTAAATACATCTCCAATTTGTATCTCAAGATACCTCATTATAGAGGGAGAATCATATCCAACATATATCCCCAATTTTTTTGGGTCCCATTTTGGTGCAATTAGGTGGTGCAATGGGAACATATATCGCACATCCGAATATTCTTAAATGGGAAACATTTGACTGCTGGCCAAAAGCTAATTGCATAGGAGAGAACTGATAGTAACTCGTTGGCCTCAAACGAATAAGTGTTGTGGCATGTAAAATAGTATGCCCCCAAACTGAGGTTGGGAGATTTGTTCTCATAAGTAAGGGTCTAGCAATTAATTGGTGTCGTTTAATAAGTGATTCTGCTAACCCATTTTGTGTGTGAACATGAGCTATTGGATGTTTATAAGAACTGCAACTAATCAACCGGTTAATTAAGTGATTAATTGCCCAAATTAGATTCCGAAAAAGTTAGAGAGAGAATTTGAAGATTTAAAGGTGATTTTTGGACTCAGTAGGTCTTTCTGAGTCAAAAAATGTGCTTTCGGTAAAAAACCGTGAAAAATTGCGAATCGGCAGTTGAACCGGTTCAAGTCTGTCCGGTGCCACACGAGAAAAGTGAAAACCGTAAAAAATCTTAGAAAAATATTAGAAATGAAAAACTGGGCGTTAATTTTAAAGGTTTGGCCCGATGTTGGGGCAAACGGGCTAAAAACGCTAACGGGTTGAACCGGGCCCAAGCCCAACATATAAAAGGCTCGTTAAGTGAACCCAATCACTCATAACACACTAACAAACACACACACACCCAACTGAAAGAGAGAGGGGAGAAGAGAAACCCTTGAACACTATTCATCCATCTCTTCTCTTCGCGATATCTTGAGCTACGGTGCTCCGATTTGCGTGTCGTTAGCGGCTACGCGTTCCTTGTGAAGAGCTCTACAAAATACATTCAAGAAACTCTAAAGGTAATCACAAAATCTTCCCAGTTTCTCTCTTGAAAATTTTGGGTACTTAGGGTTTGTGCTTAAATGAGTTTTGTGATTTTGGATGTTTAGGTTTGTTCTAATCCTTGCTTAGCTTTAGATTTGTGCTATCAAATCTGTTGGAAAAGGTAAGAGCTCTTAAACCCTTGTGATATTATATTTATGTTAAACCCTAGGTTGATTTGTGGTGATTTATATGTATATAGTTTGATTTTTGTGGCTTTGGGAGCTATTGGAACTTAATTGTGCTTATTAGAGTGGAATTGAAAGCTTGGATTGTGGTTGGAAGTTTGTTTGTGCTAATTTGGAGATTTGGTGCACATAGAGAATCGGTCAAGGTATGGTTTCGGTTTCCTCTATGCAGTATATAATATTCATAGACACTTAGACTAGTGACCCATATGATAGATTTGAATTTAAATGGTTGTTGAGTGTTAAATGATGGTATGTAGTGATTTATGAGAAATTAATGATTGTTGAGTTTAATTATGATGGATGAGGGTAATATGATAATGATGATTGAATTGTATAACTTGAAAAGGAATAATGATGATGTAATTGATGTTGAATTTGATAATTGGCATTATGGTTGTAAAAGTGTGATATATTGGTATTGATGTGGAAGATGATGAAATGTGAAGAGAAATGTGGTGATGTTGGTGTATTATGGCATAACTAGTTAATTTTGATGAAAGATGATATTTTTGAATGGTTTGGTATGATTTGGAATGTGGATGGTAAGAATTTGTGTATATGGTAAAGTTTGGTAAATTTGGGATTTTGATGAACTTTATTCGATCATAACTTCTGCCTTGAATTTCGAAATTGATTGAAATTTATTTAGAATTAAATATCTTTGAAAACCCTTTAGATTGATATAAAGTTTATGAAATTTGAAATTTTGTAGAGGAAGTTATGATCATTCAAAGTTGGTGTTAAAAATATGAAATTCTGCAAAGTTGCAGAATTTCATGATTTCTGATATGTGCGGATGCACACCCTTGTGCGGATGCACACCCTGCGAAAATTTTAACCTGTGCAGACGCACACATCTGTGTGCACGCACAGGCAGGGGAGTGCGCTCTGTTTGCAGTGCTAGCACAGCTTGTGCACACACATATCTAAGGAAAAACTTCAACCTGTGCAGACGCACAGGTCTGTGCGGATACACACGTTGGGAAGGTCACTCTGTTGGGGCGCTGGCACAGGTTGTGTGAGTGAACAGATTCTGAAAGTTTTTTCACCTGTGCGTACGCACACATTTTAAACTTCCAGGCGTGCGCACGCACAGACCCCTGTGCGGCCGCACATGTCCTGTTTCTCAAATTTACTTGTTTTTCAACTATTTTATCTTCCCAACAAGGTTGTAAGCTTCTATAACACCATTTTAAGACTTTTGGGCTTGGTTTTGAGTATTAGAAAATGGAGACCTAGGTTTCTGGCATGCTGAGAATGGTTTGACGTTAGGTGAAGGATGGTTGGTATATGAGATGAGGAATGATGAACTTTTGGTATTTGGAAACTGAGTTATGAATGGACAGTGGTTGAGATGAGTCGGGGACTCGGATTAAGATGATGGATATCTGTATACTGAAAATGCTTTTTGAAAACCACTGAAATAATGTTTTTACTGAGATTATGAGACGCTATGCGCTCGGCAGGGACGGTGGTTAATCCCACCTGTCGAGGTAGCGGCGGTGGCGTAAGGACGGTGCTTAATCCCACTTACGTTGAGATGTGAGGTCTGAGGCAAGAGTATTCCGCTCGCATCCCTTTGAATCTATAGAGCGTGCAGGCGCTGGTACCTGGACAATGATCTGGACATTATATCTCAGGGGTTCCCATATGAGAAATTCGAAGGGCGACGTCTTTATGGAGATATGTTGGGTTGGCAGTTGAACCGACAATATGATATCACAGTCAGTAAGGCAAGCATTCATCATATGCATTTTCTATCTGCTTGTATGCTTTGTTTACTTGTAATGGCTTGCCTAATTGAATAACATGCTTACTTGCTATTTGAATTAATTGCCTTATATGCTTCTACTTGTTCTTTACTTGCATTGTATACTACCTGTGTTTTCTATTGGGATTGAGGAGGTTCGAAAGGTGGTGGCGATGGGATCACATGGAGGATCGATTGGTGAAGGCTGTGGGACAGCGATGTTTGGTTAGAGTAGAAATCTCCTAAGATAGATGACCTGGCTTATTTAAGTTAATGTTGGTATATTATGCTTATCTGTTTTAGAATGTTTAAGTTTGAAGTCTTATGATGGATATGGAGCTTAGGATTGCCTTTGGCGTCCCGGGGTCTTATATCCTACATCACTGGGCACTATTACCATACTGAGAACCTTCGGTTCTCATACCATATTGTTGTTGTGTTTTTCAGATCCAGGTCGCAACCCACCTCAGTGAGTTGCGTTGGATGGTGACAGAAGCGGAGAATCTCGGATTCTTTTGGAGTCTTTTTGGTTTATTTTGTTTATACATCTCTCCTTTTATATTTTATTTTGCCTAGAGGCATGTATTTGAGAGAATAAAACTTGTATAAGCTATTTTCACTGTATGATTCTGTATACTTGTATATAACTAGTCAGCTTAAACTCCACGAGTCGTGACTAGTTTCCTATGATATTATATATTTATCTTTTGTTATATCTTATCTGTCTCTTGTGCGTTAAGCTAGTGGCTTTGTTAGTACGTTTTGCGCTTTGAAATTCTGTTTTTGAGCTATATCCTTCATCAGGCTTCTAGATTATACTATTCTTTATATATATATATATATATATATATATATATATATATATATATATATATATATATAAGAGTGTAATCTTTGATTAACCTTTGCTTTACGACACGTAGTAAGGTTTAGGCTAATTAGGGTGTTACATTTAGTGGTATCAGAGCGGTTCGTCCTCGTGAGCCTGAGGGATGGACCGACTGTGCTTCATTGCATACTCTGTGTGTCTTTTCTTTGATGCTATTAGGTTATCTGTTTGATATTGCATAGCATGCTTGCTTGTGAGTGCCTGTTTGGGATAATTGAAGCACTACACTTTTGATATTGAGACTGATCACCTTGATATCGATTTTTTGGTGTAGACAGGAATAAAATATCTAAAAGATCCACATGGTGGATGAATAGGTCCATATATATCACTTTGAATCATTTCTAGGAATTCAGGGAACTCAAATCCAATCTTTACTGGTGATGGCCTTAAAATTAACTTCCCTTGAGAACATGCAGCACAACAAAATTTACTAGATTTAAGAATCTTCTGGTTCTTTAGTGAATGTCCATGAAAGTTTTCAATAATTTTTCGCATCATGGTTGTTCCCGGATGACCCAATCGATCGTGCCAAGTTATGAATTTATTTGGGTTAGTAAACTTCTGGTTTACAATGGCATGTGATTCAATTGCACTAATCTTAGTATAATATAACCCAGATGAAAGTGAGGGTAACTTTTCTAATATAACCTTTTATTTGAATCATGAGTTGTGATACATAAGTACTCATGACTTCTCTCATTCATAGTCTCAATGTGATATCCATTTCGGCGAATATCTTTAAAACTCAACAAGTTTCTTAGAGACTTGGTAGACAATAGTGCATTATTTATTATGAATTTTGTTCCTCCGAGAAACAAAATTATAGCTCTTTCGGAGCCTTCTATCATATTGCCTGAGCCAATAATAGTATTAACATATTCTTCTTTTGGCACAAGATGGGTAAAATATATATCATTTTTGAGAATGGTGTGCGAACTTGCACTATCCGCAAGCATACATCTTCATTATATATCCTTGCCATTTTCTTCAAAGACAAATAATAATAATAAAATGAATAGTATGTACAGTTAAATTGAATACTTGATCGGAATTATTTTTCTAAGAAACACTGTACATAAAAATAATGTCATATACTAAAATTTTATTTTAAAACTTGACACATTTAATGATTTCAAAGCATAAAAATTAATATTTCATTATTTATATACATCATATTTGAAACTTAAAGTACATAGAGAATAAAACTTAACAATAAGTTATTTACATTATTTATTTACATGAATATTTAACAATCTCACATATTAAACTATTCCATCATTGATCAAATGACCAATATTTCCTTTAGGATCCTCAAAGAAATCAGATACATCATAATGAGTGGTGGAATTTTCAACATCATTTGAAACAAAATTCGACTCCTTTTCTTTGTCGTCTTTTTTCAAAGATACTTGATAAAGATCGACTAGGTGCCTTGGGATAAAACAGGTACGTGACCAATGGCCCTTTCTACCACAACGGAAATATTTATCCTCTGTTGATTTATTTTGCCCAATATTTCTTTCTTTATCCCACTTTTGGTGAGATCCTCTCTTTTGAACATAATTCTTTTTTCTTCTATAATTTTTCTTGTTATTAAAACCTTACAATTTACCTCTTCTAGGGTAATGATTTGTCGCATTTACTTCAGAAAATGGGGCAGCGCCAGCTGGGCGCACTTCATGATTCTTTAAAGGTAATTCATTATTGCGTTCAGCAACAAGAAGGCAAGAAATTAATTTAGAATATTTTTTAAATCCTTTTTCTCGATACTGCTGCTGCAAGAGCACATTCGAGGCATGGAAGGTCGAGAAAGTTTTTTCTAACATATCATTATCAGATATCTTTTTCCCACATAATTTCATTCGTAAGGTGATTCGAAACATTGACAAATTATATTTATTTATGGATTTAAAATCCTGTAGACGTAAGTGCGTCCATTCATATTAGGCTTAAGGAAGTATTACCAATTTTTTATGATTATACCTTTCTTCAAGGTCTTTCCAAAGATCTGCAGGATCTTTTAATGTGAGATATTCATTTTTCAATCCTTCGTCAAGATGACGACAAAGAAAAATCATGACTTTGGCTTTATCCTTCTGGGATGCATTATTTTCAACCTTAATGGTATCTCCAAGATCCATTGAATCAAGATGGATTTCAACATCTAATATCCATGATAAATAATTTTTTCTAGATATTATCAAGAGCATTGAATTCAAGATGAGAGAGTTTTGACATAATAAAAATTTATTACCTGAGTCTTCTTAAAAATTTGATCAGAGTCTCGTGCTAATAACGTGTTGTAAAATAAATAAATAAATAAATAAATAAATAAAGAAGAGGTAACAATTATAAAATATGAAAATATAATTAGATAACTTTCGTAGTAATATTTACTAGAATTACTATATCAATATAATAGATCTAATTAATATATTTAATAATATTAAAATAAAGTATATAAGAAAGAGAATAGTACGGAAGAGAGAGAGTGAAGAATATTTTATATTCTTATTGTTGTGTAACTGTGTGTTATTCACTAAGGTTCAATCTCTATTTATACATGCAAGGAGACTTCTTTTTTCACTATCATTAAATGTAAGGACTTTAGTAACATAACATTTCAGTATGAAAAAGATGAGTTGCCCATGGTCATCTATTTCATTCTTATCGCAACAGAATGTTTTTAAAATTTACCAAATATCTCATTTTATAGTTTTTTTTAAAGTTTGGGATTTTTAAAAGCACTTGAGAAAAAAAATTTAAAAATGACTTGTATTTATTAAAATTAAAAATTATTATAATCTTATATAGCAATAAATATCCAAATTAACTCTTATGTCTTTTTTGTTGACTAAATTAACTCTTATGTTTATATTTATTATAATCTTTTTAAATTTTAAAAATTATTTTAATAAATATAATTATTGTTAATTTATTTAACATAAATACTACAACTTTTAAAAATTATTTTTTAAAAACTAACTTTCATGAATTCTTTTCAAAAAATAAAAATTTTATCAAACTAAGCTTAAAAATTGTAAAAGAATTGCTACAACCAAAAAATGTGTCATTCCTAATTTTTGTTAAGGAGTCAAATGACAAAGATGAAGCAAAATCCAACATAGTTAAAGTTGGTTACTTTTCTTGCAGACTTATATATATCTTAGTCTAATGATTCTAATGATTCTTAATGTATATATTGTTCATAATTAGTAAATTCATGATTTCTTATATATTTTCTCTCTTTTACACTTGAAGACTTGTTTTTTGTGCTTCATTGTTCTATTAAGACAAATAATCCATGAACACACAGACAAAAAATAACTATAGACATAATAAAGCATAAAAATTTTGAATTTGTTTGATATTTAAGTACATAACACTATTTTATAATGTACCATTATAAATTATCACCATTAAAACTAACAAATCATAGAGCAAATTAAAAAACTAGATCCAATTCAATTCAACATAAAAATATAATTTTTAATCAACATCTAAATAAAAAATAAATAAATGATATATAAATTAAAAAATTAAAAATAGAGAACTAGCTAGAGACAGATGGCGATGAAAAAAAGAGGTGGAGCAATGGTGGAAGAACGTAAAGACGGAATTAGAAAAGATAGATTGAGAGAGAAGGAGAGAGAGAGGTGTGCACATAGAGGAGAGACGAAGATAGATCTGTAAGGCAGAGAGAGAGAGAAAGAGAGAAATAACGACAAATTTGGCAGAAGCAGATGCAAAGTAAAGACGGCGATAAATTTGACAGAAGGAGTTCGAAGATAAAGAGGAGGACGACAAAAAGTGGAGTGAAGAGAAATGAAAAAAAAAGACGACGATAAATAAAGCAGCCATGGCAACAACAGAAAGCAAGTGAGAAAGGAAGAGGTGGGGCTGCAAAGAGAGGTAGATTTAGACAAATGAGATAGAAATGACGAAGAGAAAAGGACGCGGTGACGATGGAGGAAGCAAGAGAGAAGAGTAGTGGTAAAAGAAAGAAAAAAAGAAAAAAGAAAAAAAAAGAACAAACATTGATAAAACAAAAAATAGGATAAAATAGGTTATTTTTAAAATAATTTTTAAAGATAAAAAAGTTAAATTTTGTATCTTATGTATTGTGTTTGATTATCCTAACTTTAACGAAAAACATTAAAAACATATATTTATATATGTATCTATATATCTATTATTGTGCCCATAAAAAATCTCTGTTACAACAAATAAACAATAAAGTGTATTATTATATCCATGTCTAGATGTCCATATCTCTCCAACTAAACACTATCTTACCTCCAGTCCCTTCTACCTTTCCAATAACTATTATAAGTTATCAAGAGCCATTTTTAAGGTCTATGCATGGCACTCATCCTTAAAAATTCATCGGTTATTACTTATTACAAAGAACAACACACTGGTTCTTATTCTAAATAAACGAGATGAGGATAATTTTATTACTTGGAGTTCCATATACTAATTTATATCCTTCAAATGATTCAAACACTTATCAAACTCAAGTTCCATATACTAATTTATATCTTTCTCCACTCTTAATCTTTTTCCATCAACCAAAATCATATATCTCAAATTCGTCTTTAGAGAATGACGTAGCATGGTACTCTTATCTTGGTTCCAGCCATCACATCACAACAAATCATGCAAACTTTTCAAATTCATCTGAAAGCATTCAAGGATCTAAGCAATTTTATATATGTAATGGATACAAGTATAAAGATGTGAATTAAATATTTGATTATAAATGTGATCATAAAATTATTTTCTATATTTTGTATAAATAGTTAATAATTAGTGGTTAATTTCTAATGTATATGTAATATAATCTATTATTATCATGTACATCTCCATAAAAAAAAGGATTTTGTAGTAAATATTTGTTACTATCGCATAAACACTACTATGTAATTTCTGTCTTAAGTGAGTATTTATTTTTTAAATTTTATTTGGATCAAAATCTTTTTCAGAAAATTTAGATAATGTATGTTATTTTCTAATAATAATCTTATTAAATGAAATAGAGATAGTAATTAAGTAAGATGGAAGAGTAAGCATAAGATAGAAGAGAGCTAAAAAGAAATTTTTATTGTATAATCAATTTAATCTTTTTAAAATGCATATAAAGTATTATTTTAGCTTTCAATATTTGAACAAAATTTTAATTTGATTCCTAACGTTTTAAACGTCTTATTTATGTTACAAAAAGTTTCAAATAGAATCAATGTTGTCCTATCATTAAATTTGATATGAATAATTAACGGAATGACTAACATGGACGTTAACAATGTTATTATTAACTCATATTTTCTTTCGTGTGTTAGAAAAATATAACCAAAATTTTCTCGTAACAATTCTTTTTATCTATCTCATTCTTGTAAACAAAAATTCTAGCTAAATCATATCAATCAATCATCAATGCTCAAAAATTAAAAAAAAAAAATTTACGTTGATGATATTGGTGGATCGATTCTACTTATGTACCAAAATCAAACTTCATTAGCTCTTTAATATGCTAATTGTTCATGATTTAATTGTGGATAATATTAAACACATTTAAAATTTTTCGAGATAATAAATTTAAAACTTTTTAGAATTGACATAAGATATTTAAAATATTAGGTACGGTTTCGGAGGTTACCTGAAACTGGATGATGATTGAGCTTGTGTGTAAGGCCCAAGTTAAATGAAGGTGGTCTTCGACTTGTCCTACGTCAGTGAGCCACCGTCTGAATTGTGTGTTTGAAAGGGTGGGGGTGGGGTGGTACCTGCAAGACACTCTGATGTCCAAGTCAGCAAAGGGTTAATCAGGTTTAAGTATATTGGAACTTAAAGATACCTGAGGGGTGTCAGTGTATTTATAAGTGATGTGTCAATAACCACCGTTGGAGTAGTTCCACTTCTAATGGTGGATAACCGTCCATTTATCTTAGGGTTGTTGAGATTTCCCTTCTAAAAGTGGATGAGAGATTCAGGGAGGCGGTTACTTACTTGGATAAGTAAGCCGTCCGCTTTTGTCAGATTCGACCTCCTTAAAGAGGTCGGATAAGCGGTAGAGGCCACATTCTTTTACTGGACCTTTCAGCTTTAGTGGGCCTGGCTTATGTTTTGGGCCATGGTATGAACAGTGTCCCTGCTCGAGGTCGAACTTTATGAAGTTGGACTCGAGCAATCAAATGATCAAGTCAAAATGTTGAGCTATGGAGAAGTTGTTACTTTCCTAAAAGTTGTCGTTTGGTGACCTGATATCACAAGTCATTTTCACATTCTGCATGACTTGCTCTCTTTGTACGACTTGTTTTTGGCCAAGTCTTTTTTTCTAGAACTGATTTGTATAACTCGTTATTTCCGAGTTATTTAAGACTTGTAGGCTCTGTATGATTGGTTTTAGCACATCTTGCTTGACCAGAGAAAATTTCTTGTCTTAATTTCGTATAACTCGTTTAGTTCGAGTTGTTTTAAGGATGCATGACCTGTTTTAATACAAATCACCTTTCTGAAACAAATTCTTATTTTGTGCAACTCGTTTTATACTGAGCTGTTTTGAAGATTGTAGATTTATTGCACGACTTTGTTTTTAGTACAAATCGCTTATTTTGAGACATGAATATTTCTTGATCAGATTTCATACAACTCGTTTAGTTTGAGTTGTTTTTAGGACTTCACAACTTGTTTTTCAACTTGTTTACTTCGAGTCCTTTTAAAGTATTAGATCATCTTTATAGCTATCGGGCTTCGTTGCTTTATCCATTTTGCCCCTACTCGAGGTCGAGCTTTATGAAGTTAGACTCAAGCAATCAAGCAGATCGGATTTTTGAATGAAGCCTTTCAATGATTTGTTCAAATCATTCATTCCGAATTTTTTGTAGATGACTTGTTTTTTATACAAGTCACTCTTTTGAAGCACAACTCGTTATACATCAAGTTGTTTTACGCAATTTGTTTTAATGCAAATTGCTTAGATCATATGGTTATTTTTTACTCGATTTTGTTTAACTCATGAGCTTGAGTTGTTTTAAACATCAAGCCGTATTATAACCATTGGACAGCAATTTGAACCTCGTCGCTTTATCCAAGCAACCATTAAAAAGGTCGGCTCGTGACTTTTGCTCTTTGTCGAGCATAAATTGGCGCCTTAGGTGAAGGGAGTATATGCTTATTCTCTCCCCTTTCTAGTTTTTACAAGGTTGTCATCCTTGTGTATGATACAACTCGTTTTACCCGAGTTGTTTTGGAGGATAGTTTTTACGTTTTGATTTTGTTCAAAAATGTTTACAATCCTGTTTTTCCTTTTCAACTCATTTCTGTACAAGTCATTTGGTTAAAGGATTTTTATTTTGATTTTACTTTAGTGATTCATTTTGATACAAATCACTTTTTAATGCTTTTGCTTTACTAATTTGTTTTAATACAAATCACTTTTAAAGCTTTGCTTTTAGATAGACATGACTTATGCTTGACATAATTTCATTGAAAATATGGTTGACTGTCCAAGTTGTCCTTATGTTGTTGTGAATGTTAGAACAAGTTTTCTTTGGACAACTTGTTTTTGTGAAATTGTTCCATTTGATACGACTAGGTCGTTTACCTTGGAACATGTAGAGATGACATCGTGGGTTTAAAATTTTATACAATTCATTTGTTACTCATGTGGGTCGAGTTGTTAAATTGTATTTATGCCTCGAGGGGCATATTTAGTTAAGTTACTTTTGCGACTTGTTCTAAACACAACTTTTTCAACCCATTTGGCCTAAGCTGTTTCGAGGTGTTTTCTTTCCAATTCGCATATGTAACTTCTTTCCACCAATTGGTTCCTCGTCGCTTCATCCGGGTGATTTCTATAGGATCGGCCTATGATTTTGGCGGTTTATCAAACTTCAATTGGTGTGTGTTAATTGTAGAAAATTAATTTCCATAAGAAATTGTAGTATCTCCTTATGTTGGAGGTGTGTCGTGACCTGGGCAATTCTTCACCCTTAAGGTCAAACACTTTGTAGTAGCCCTTTCCTAAGACTTCAATAATATTGTAGGATTTTGTCCATTTTGCTGTCAGCTTTCCTTCACCTGACCTCAGTAGTCCGATATTATTTCTTATCAAGATGAGGTCTTTTGCGGCAAATCTCGTAGCCATCCTTTGTCTCAAAATGTCTTTTCTTATCTGTGTTTGCTATCAAATTTCTAGAAGGAGGTCAAGCTTTTCTTTTTGAACTTGAATGTTACCAACTTCATTGTAGAATTTCTCAAAGCCTCTTTTCTTATCTGAGTTTGCTCTCAGATTTCTGAAAGGAGGTCGAGTTCTTCTTTTGTGCTTTGACTTCATTGTAAAATGTTGTCCTTGGATTTTCTTTATTTATGTTAATGGGAATTATGGCTTCTGTGCCATATGCATGTCAAAAGGAGATTCTTCAGTGATGGTTTGAGTCATTCCATATGCTTATAGTATTTGTGTGAGCTTTAAAAAGTCTGTCAGTAGAAACTAGCTTGTAATACCTTTTTGTAAGTGACTTGCCCCTAGATAAATTTCATAGATTTCACTTTGGGTTTCATTTGGAACCTCTTGTATTTGAAGTCATGATGCACTTTGATAGAGGTGTTGAGATCCCTCTTTTATAGAGAATATTACAAACTAAGATGTAGTGTTGAGCTTCTTTCATTAATCACTTTGCCTTTCTTTATTCTTGAGGAAGGATGTTGAACTTGATATATTCAACGGTTGGAGTTATCCATCCCTAGATTGTGAGAATGTCTGTCTTGTTGACTTCTTCTGATATTGAAAGTGACTGTAGTATTTCTTGGATCAAGATTTTATCATTGTCTTGAACTTTGTATTGGCTAGCTTTGAGAGGGCATCAGCTTGGCCATTCTACTCTCGGCTTATATGCCTGACCTTTCCTTCTTCATTCTTGAGGATGAACCCTGTTCCACTACCAGCTTTGTTTGATGATTCATCTCTTAGTCGTGGAGCTCCCTTTTTGTTCTTTCTGCAAGGAAGTTGGCCAAGTAATGCGACTTGATAACTGTCCGAGTTTCGTACTTCAAATTGAACTCGGACAACTCCATATCCCACTGTAATATCTGCCCTATACTATCCATTTTTTGAAGGATATGTTTCATGGGTTGATTAGTTCGGGCTTTGATGGTTTAAACTTGAAAGTGGAGTCACAATCTCTAGGATGCCAAGATCAAAGTATATGCAACTTGCTCAATTTTCTAATAATTGAGCTAAGCTCTTTGTAGTACCTTATTGGTGAAGTAGGCGAGCTTTTACCCATTGTATCTTTTTTGAATAAAGCAGATGCTACTGCTTTGTCAGCCACAGCTAAATATAGAACAAGCTATTCTCTCGTTTCAGGTCGGATAAAAATTAAAGACTGAGACAAGAATTATCTTATGATTTGGGATACTTCTGTCAAGTCGGATATGTTGTAGTAGTTCTTTTCCAAGTCTTAAGTGACTTTGTTGGGGTCTTTTTATTTTGTTGTCGGCTTTTCTTAGTCCAATTTTGGCCCAATGTCATTTCAGGTCAGGATGAGGTCACTAGTTGAGAAACTTCTTCATATGACTTTCTTATGGCCATTTTTTGCTTGGAATCTTGCTCCAAAAAAAGTCGTATCCCCGGAAAGAGGTCGAATTTTTCCTTATAAGCTCAGAGATTTTCAACCTCATTGTAGTCTGACTCTTAAAAGAGGTCAAGTTTTAATTTCTTCGTAAACTCTAAAAGAAATCATATTTTTATTTGTAGAGTTGAATCTTCAGAAGATGTCAGATTTTTTTCATAAGCATAGATCCTTAGAAGAGGGCGAATTTTTCTTTTTAAGCTTAGAAAGAAGAATGTTAGGGGCCAGCAGATTTTATGATTTGTAGTAATCAATTAGTATCATCAATATTTTTAATAGTGTGAAATTATATCTATTAGTGTATAATTACTCATTTTCCTTTTAATAATTAAATACTAGCTAAATTTTAATAAAAATGTTAATTCTCTAGACTTTCTCATTAAGAAATTGTATAGGACATCAATTTTTAAGTATAGTTTATCTTAATTAAAATTGAAAGCCTCGTATTCAATTCAATTCTCTCCCCATTATTATCTTGTGACATGAAAATATTTTCGTATACTGATCAATATTATTAGGTTTTCAGTGAGAGAAATGAAACTGAAAGAGAAAATGCTTTTTTTGGAATTGTATTAGAAGTCTATGTACAAGAGGTTTTCTCTGCTATATATACAAACAGGGGTCACACACACACTTATCATATCAAGTGCTACCCTTTCTAAGTTACACTACTAACACCCCCCCTCAAACTTTGGGGGAGTGAACTACTGACCCTAAGTTTGCCTTTAAAAAATTCAAACAACCTAGAAGATAATGGTTTTATTAACACATCTGCAATTTGATCAAGTGCAGGAATGTTAACTACAAATAGTTCTTTCTTATTCACCATTTCTCTTAATGAATGCAAGTCTAATTCCAAATGCTTGCAACGGCTATGGAGAACTGGGTTGGCTGCAAGCATACACGCACTCTGGTTGTCACAGTAAATTGTTGGAGCAACCTTTTGAGATACCCCCAGTTCACTGAGAAGATGCTGTAGTGACACAAGTTCAGACTGCACGGAAGCCAACGCACGATACTCAGTCTCTGTGCTACTATGGCTGACTTTAGATTGTTTCTGGCACTTCCAAGAAATTAGATTTGTTCCTAGATATACACAGTAGCCTGTGACAGACCGCCGATCATCGAGATCACTTGCCCAATCTACATCAGCAAAACCCAAGAGTCTAAAATCAGTACACTTTGAAAAGATAATCCCATCACTTACCGTCCCTTTCAAATACCGCAAGATCCTCTTCACTGCTTTCCAGTGATTAAGAGTGGGGTTGTGCATAAATTGTGAAACTCTATTCACAGAAAATGCAAGATCAGGCCTTGTCATAGTCAAATATTGGAGAGCCCCTACTATAGAACGATAAAGTTTCGGATCAGAGCAAGATTCAGAATCATTTGTATAGAGTTTCAAATTCCCAACCATGGGAGTAGGCAAGGCATTTGCCGTTTCCATGTTGGCCTTTTTCAAAATTTCCATTGCATATTTTCTTTGAGATAGGTGTACACGTCCTCCCTGCAAATAAGAAAATTCTATGCCAAGAAAAAATTTTAAATTACCAAGATCTTTAAGAGAGAAAATTGTATTGAGTTGCTTAATTAATAGATCAATTTCATTAGCATCATTTCCAATGACAACAATGTCATCGACATATACTAACATGTATACAACTGATTTGGTATTTTTCCTTACAAACAGGAAAATATCGGATCGAGTACTTTCAAACCCAAACTTTGTCAATGTTTCTTTCAAAGTTAAGTACCATGCCCGTGGCACCTGTTTCAGGCTATATAGGGCCCTATTCAGCTTGCATACCAGGTTAGTATTGCTATCCTCATAGCCTTGTGGTTGAGTCATAAAAACCTGTTCCATTAAAATTCCATTTAAGAAAGCATTATTAAAATCAAACTGACGTAGAACCCATCCTTGTGTGATGGCCAGAGTAAGTACAACACGAACAGAAGAAGGTCTTATCACAGGGCTATATATCTGCTCATAGTCTATGCCTTCGGTTTGATGAAAACCTTTGGCAACAAGACAAGCTTTATAACGAACAACCTCACCATTAGTGTTTTGTTTAATGAAAAAAACCCCACTTGCTCCCTACTATAGTTGCATTCGGTGGGGGAGTCACAAGACACCAAGTATTGCATTGCCTTAGTGCTTTAAGCTCAGCGTCCATAGCCTCCTTCCAATGAGAGGTTTGGATAGCTTGAGCAACAGTTGTAGGTACTTGTTGTTTAAGATCAATATCAATATGTGTAATATAGGACTTTGGCTTGTGTATACCCGCCTTTGATCTTGTTACCATATTGTGTATATTGGTGGTTGGATGAGGAACCTTACTTAGAGGGAGATCAAGTTCCTGACCAGTGGCCTCACTATGCATAGAGACATTAGTCTCTAAAACTGGGTTAGGAGTAACACTAGTGTCCTGTACGCTAGTAGGTGTAGGTGATTGCAAATGTGTAGTCGTTCCACCAGTTTGAGTATGATTTGAGAACGAGTTACTTGTGACGGTAGTATTTGGTAGCTTTAATGTGGAGGGTAAGCTATAATAAGCATCAGTAATATAGCTAGGAACAGATTCAGTGTTAGTAATGTGAGCAGAAGAATTTTGAAACAAATCATGATACGGAAAGCTCAACTCATCAAAGATCACATGGCGAGACATATAAACTTTTCCAGACTTACTCATACATTTATATCCATGAAATTTAGTGTCATAGCCTAAAAATAAACATTTCTCAGAGCGATATTCAAGTTTATACTTATTGTATGGTCGAAGAAATGGAAAACAAGTACACCCAAACACCTTTAACGCACTATAATCTGGTTTTCGATTATGCAATTTTTCAAATGGTGACATAAAATCAAGAACAACAGTAGGTAGTCTATTCATTATATGAACAGCAGTAGCAAAAGCATCTTCCCAAAATTGCATGGGAAGAGATGCTGTTGCCAATAATGAAAGACCAATCTCAACTATACTTCTATGTCTTCTCTCTACACTACCCTGCTGTTGATGTGTATATGGACATGAGAGTCTATGTCTAATACCATTATCAGTTAAAAAGGTAGTGAAGGCAGCAGATACAAATTCTCTTCCATATCTGTCTGCAAAGATTTTAATTTATGTCCAGTCATCATCTCCATTTGATTTTTAAAATTCTGAAGGGCATTAAAAGCTTGGGACTTATTAGTCAACAAGTAAATATATGTATATTTAGTACATGCATCTACAAAACTAATGTAATATTTCATACCATTTCTAGATGCAATAGGGGATGGTCCCCATATGTCAACAAAGATTAACTCTAGAGGAAAATTATATGTAGTATTAGAATCACTAAAAGGTAATGCATGAATCTTAAAAATAGAGCAGATTTCACAAATTTTAGAATGAGATGGTTTTGTAGGTAAAGGAATATCACATTGTTTAAGAACACGAAAGAGATTATTCATTGAAGTGTGGCCCAATCGTTTGTGCCAAATTTCTACATCATGAACACTTGTACAAGTTGCTGTTAAAACAGCATTTTGATTGCTAAAACTATGCTTAAAGTTGTTTGAAATACAATGAAAATTTAAAGAAGAAGGAAAATTTGTAGTAGCAGTATGAGAGTTATTATGTAATTGGGTTTCAGACAGAGAAACTGATTTTGGTACATAAAGATCATCAAATGTATAGATGCCATTCTTAGTGATTCCCTGAAGAAGAGGAGTCCGAGTTACCTGATCACGAATGGTACAATGATAAGGCCAAAATTCAAAGAAAACACCATTTTCTTGAGCAAATTTCGAAACACTAAGTAAGTTTTGTGTGATTGTTGGAACATATAATAAATTTGTCAATGTAAAGCCAAGATTGTTATTTTTATTAACGAGAAAAGAGGAACCAGATTTATGAATAGAAATACCTGCACCATTACCTACAAAAAGTTGCTCATGATCAAGATTGCTTGGAGAATGAGAGAGCAAATTGTTGGGGTCGACAGTGACATGATGCGATGCTCCTGAGTCAGCATACCAGGATGAGTCTCCAATGAAGGATGTTGTAGACATATATGCTTGTGGCTGATGGAATGATGCAGAAGGTGATGGAGGACATGTATTGGAAAAGGGGAATTGTGGTGGAGGAGTGGGACGTGGTGGGTTTGGTTGGAACTGCTGATCAAAGCGATGGTAGCAGCTCCATGCTGCATGACCTCCCCTGCCACAAATTTGGCAGATTGTTCTTGGAGGTTGCCATGAGCTTCGACTACCCCTTTGGGATCTACCGCCACCACGACCTCGTCTTGCACCCATTCCTCTAGTTGATGACGTCAAGAAAGCTTGTGTGAAGTTTGCCACGGGAATTGATGATGATGGAGTCTCGAATCTATCAAGCATATCATCATACGCTTGAAGAAAGGATTCTGCCTCACTAACAGAGAAAGTGCCCAATCTGGACATGATAGAAGTTATGTAACCACTATAATCCTCAGGCAACCCATCAGTAATAGCTTGGATATGATCATCATCATCCAATTGGTAGCCAATAGCAGAAAGGGAATCAACTAGCTTTTGAATTTTGGAGAGATAATCATGAACAGTACCTGTTTTCTTGACACATTTTAATTGGGATTTCAAGCTTTGAATTCTTGTCTTGGATGTTGAGGAGAAGTAGGTGATGATGGTGGTCCACGCATCACAGAAGCGGGCACAATGAACAATCTTATTCTTGTATGATGTAGTCATTGAAGCCATGAGCCATGTGGTAAGGGAGAGATCATCTTGCTTCCAGATCTTGAATGCTTCAGTTTCTTGTAGCAGATCTGTGGAAGTCTCTGTTACAGAATCGGATTTGGTTGTTGTATCAACTTTTGATGCTGCTGCAGGCGGAGACTTCGTCACCGGTTCAAATCTCTTAGGAGCATTAGCTCAATCAAGATGAGTCTCCATTGAAAGACTCTGAATTGTGAGCCATGCTTGATGGCGCCATGTGTTGAAATTGTTGTCATCAAGCTTTTCAGCGATGGGAATGAGAGGTTGTTTTGTTGAGGATGAAGCAGAAATGAGGAAGGCCATGATCAAGAACTTGATCTTGAGGCTCTTGATACCATATTAAGTTTTCAATGAGAGAAATGAAACTGAAAGAGAAAATGCTTTTTTTGGAATTGTATTAGAAGTCTATGTACAAGAGGTTTTCTCTGCTATATATACAAACAGGGGTCACACACACACACTTATCATATCAAGTGCTACCCTTTCTCAGTTACACTACTAACAAAGATATAACCATTAATGTTACCTTCTCCCATCAGCTTAAGCTTTTGGGATGAGTGGTTTCATGACATGGTATTAGAGCTCTATGACCAAAAGGTCAAGAGTTCGATCCTTGGTGAACCCCAAAAGTAAAGAAAATAAGCCTATGCAAGGGAAGTGTTAGAGATATAACCATTAATATTACCTTCTCCCATCTGTAGTAGCTGAATGCATGGATGGAAATGGAATTGCAGTTTTCTTTTGTTGGAAGAAAACGAAAATATTTGATAATAAAAAATAACTAAAATTTATTTTTTTAGTATTTATTAATTTTAATAATAATTAAAAAATATTAAATAAAATAAATTTTGATTATTTTTTGTGTCTAGTTAATATTATCGAGAAGAAAAATATTGGAAGAGATATCTAATTAAGCGGCGTAGATAGATAACTTCCTCTAATTTGTCCATAATAAACATGATATTTTGACTTCCATAATAAACATGATATTTTGACTTCCATAATAATTTTTAACCTTTACGTATAAAGTGGATAGTCATATTGGTACATATAAATTTTGTTTGCTTTTTCGAGCATAGAAGTAGTTGAGAACGTATGAACCCAAAATAGAGTAGTTGAGATCGTGGGTTGCACCAGTAATTATTTTAATTAGAGTGTATATACATGTAATGATCTAGCTATCTTTTAAAATATTCTTCAAAATTGTACTTATTTGTTCCTGTTTTTCTGGATTTATGGGATGTGGAATGAGGCATGGCAGCTTGGAAATTATGAAGGATTGAGCCGGCATTTAAAGAAAACTACATGCAATTAATTGATTAATTATATAATTGTTGATTAATTGTATTATACTTGTTTATGTAATATTATGGATGAGGAAAGTTAAAAAAAAATTGATATAATGACATTTTTACACTATATATCAGCGTAAATTACATTAATAAAAATGAACAAAATTTATGTTTTGAAAGAAAATTATTACCACTTTCCTTAAAAAATTATGAAATCAATAAGTATAAATATTATTTGTGAATTAATCTGATTTATTACGAAAATATTTGAGGAATAACTATAATATATATTTTATTTGGGTACATAAAAAATAGTTTAACTAACATGTATTTTTTTAGTTCTAAAATTACATATTAAAATTATTAACTAAAAAATTATAATAACCACACACAATTAAGTTTCAATATATTTATTAAAATAAAATGTTAAAAGGTTTGCTCAAATGGTATATAATCCCTTCATACTCACCTAAAAAGTCGTGGATTCGAGCCTCTCTATTTTTGATAAAAAAAATATAATAAAATAAAATATTAAAAGGTTTTACTAATAATAATTTTAATATGTATTCTTAAATATATATTTGTTAAATTCTAATAAAAAAATAAACTAAAAACGACAAAGTAAGGGCAACCTAGTAATAGCTGAAAGAGACCAATTAGAATTAGCCGTGTGTATAAAAGTATATTCCCTGAAAATTGTCCTAAACTCTCAAGCTTATATGTGTTTGAGTGGGACCCACAGACAGATTTTTTTTATGGCAATGATTTAAAAGAGAAAAAACTAAGACGTCTCTCCAACACGGGACAGCTCGTTTTATTACACGGTTTCACAAGCTGCATCCTCATTCCTCTCTAACTGCCCCAGCACAAATCAGCTTTTTATTATTATTATTATTATTATTATTATTATTATTATTATTATTATTATTGAATAAAAATTAAAATTTCTTTTTGCTTTAACCTTTGAATGTTATGAAATTCAGGGTGATTGTTTAATATAAAATGTTCAAATGTGGTTTACACATTATCAATACATCAACAATTAATTTGTTTCTTTTCCTCCTTAATGTGTGATGAATTGTTTCAAGTAATTTGCTAAAGAAAAACTTTTTTTTTGTGTACGGTATTTTTTAATCCGACAGGTTAAGGATTAAGCCGTTACGAATTAGAACTCTATTTAAGGATTTATTGTTGGTCAATAGATTGCTACATACACAAAGCGTAATTCGAACTCCTAACACTTATTTTAGCGAATAAGTAGTTGACCACTCAACCAGCCCAAATTAATTAAAAAAACATTTTAAAATAAGGTTTTAAGAAGTTAGGAATAAAAGAAAATTATGTTAACAAAAAACTTTATTTGCTCAAACTAGATTAAATAGAATTTACTTTCCGTTTTTGAAATTATAATTTTTTTCTTTTTGAAGGAGACAATACTATCCGAATTGAAAAGAATAAGAGCATTTAGATCATAAGCTCTCTTCCAAGTATTATTGTAATTGCATGCCCAATGTTTGAACTTAATATCACTTGTGAAATTAAATTAGTATATACTCCCAGAAATTTAATTACACACATATTAGAAGCTGGTTAATTCTAGAGGTTAATAGTTTGGTGTTAAAAAATACCAATGATTTACACTAAATAATAAATGAGAACACAACAAAAGGATTTCTTATTAAATTTTTATACACTACTTTAAATTAGTTAAGCTAAGAACACATGCTCGTTGTTATGATGCATATAAGATAGTGCGTTCAAAGGTTAAAATAGATTGATATTATTTAAAAAAAAAAAAGTTGGCTTTGAAAATGTGACGCTTTTCCCCTATGAATGTGGTTTTAGCAATAGGAGGAATTATGGGTGAGGAAAGTTTGTTTTGCTTTATTTGGGAGACAGGTTGTCACGTCAAAACGATGGCGTATTTATATATCACCGCCATAATCTGCGGAGCACATTACAATATTTGGGGGCCTCTCAAACACACACTCTTTCTCACTTACAAATTGCCAAAGTGATAGTGCCACTTGCCACGTAGATGTCGGTGCCACCCTCACAAAAACGACATATAAAACCAAGTGCAATAAAAAATTCTCCACAATCATTATTTATAATCCATTTATCGAAAAAATTAATTTTACATTAGTTTTTGTATTATAAATAATAAATAAAGATTAAAACGTCACTTTTTTACACTAGTAAATTTACATTAATAAAAATGACCAAAATTTATGTTTTGAAAGAAAATTACCACTTTAATCCTTAAAAAATATAAAAATAATAAGTATAATTTACTTATCATCATAAAAAATAATTTTATATTAATTTTTGTGTTATAAATAATAAATAAAAATAAAAAATATTTTTCTTTTTTCTTAAAAGAAATTCATTTTAATTTCTATTATTCTATGTATTCATATTCTGCATAAAAAATATATAAAAATACAAAAAAATATTTATATTTTGAATATTTAAGAAAATACACAAAATAATTATTGGCCTAAAAGATTTATAAAGTTATTTTCAAAATCAAAATCTAATTTATGAACAGTGAATAACTATCATTTTACATTCCTTCAATGTAAAATAAGTATTCATTAATTTATTTTAATACATAATTTAAAATTAAATTAAAATATTTATATTAAAATCTTATCTTTTCAAATTTTTGTCTATAAATAATATTAATGGCTAAATTTGTAGATATTTTTACGCAATCCATGAGTAAAATTTTTAAATTATTTTTACTCTTAATTCTTAAAGTGCCACATATAGTCAGTCATATTTAAAAATTGATTTGAATAAGTACAATTTAATATGATATAAAATTTATCCATAAAACTTATTAACTGTCATGTCAAAAGATATTATTATCGAAAACTATTTTTGTTGAAATCTAACTAGGACATTTTCATTTGTTAGTACTATATTTATTCTTAAAATCAAAGTAATATTATTAACGTTGTTACTTACTAAGACTTCACATTTTATGACACGATTTATTTCTAAATTTCTTAATTTGTAACTTTGTACCATCACAAAAGTCATTCGATTACATCTCTAAACACTAATTTTGAGTATTAATTTATATGGAGGCAAATCAGAATAATTTGTGCTATTCAATAATTCTAGAACATAAAAATCTAATTGACTCTCCATATTTTTTTCATTCATACAAATTGAATCCAAATTAAGATATAATTATTTTCTTCGAGGATAATAGTCATTAAATAGCTGTTAATATCTTCAACAATATCCAACGTAAGAGTTAGTATAATTCTTACTTTGAAAAAGTCTTTTAAAGATATGTTTTTCAAAATATTTGGATAAGAAAAATGAACCAACTTATTAAATGCCTGATTTAAAGAAGGAATAACAATATATTTTGGAAAACATATCTCAAATTTACTATCTATATTGTCCCCTGTTAAATTATCACCAATTTTTAATAACCACTCATCAAATTACTTTGTTTCATCTTGATCTGAACTAGTTACTTTCACAGAGAGTCTCATTTTTTTAATTTGAGCACCTGACAAAATTTTAAAAGGTAAAATGAATTCACAGTTGAATGAATAATATCTTGTCTTGATCCTTGTAAAATGACAAGAAGAATTTGTCTAAAATCTCCTCCTAATACAATCACTTTTTTTAAAAGGCAAATTTTTGTTATATATTTGAGAAAATCTCATAATATCACTCAAAAATTTATCAAGTATTTTGTACAGTACATATGAATCATTGGAGTCTCATCTCAAATTATAGATTTAGCTTTCAATATCCACATTATCTGAGGAGAACCAGATTTAACATTGTATATAGAATTCTTATTTATATTCAGCAGTATTTAAACTTTGAGTGTCGTTCTTCCAGTGGAAAAGAGTAAAAAAACAATGACACTACTTAAAATAACATTTAATACAATGTCAACCCTTAAAAAAATTTTAATAGACGTAAAAGTTTAAAAAAATATTTTTTCAATACCCCATGACCATACACAGAAAAATTGCTTCCTCATAATATACGGCTGTAACAATTTTATGTTTTTGCTCATCTGTTGCGGTAGTTAACATGTCTGAGGCATTTTTTTTAACTCATTCCTATTAAAATTTTGTTCTTTCTTAATAATCCTTTCGGCTAATAAAGAACTATCAACTTCAATTGCAAAAGACATAGGAGGATAGTCAGTGACAGACCCAAAAAATTTATATTAGGGGAGCAAAAATAATACACATTACTATTAAAAGATATATTAATTCAAATTAAAAAAAAAGTGCATATTAATTATTTGAATAAAAAAAAACAAAAAATTACATATAATAAAATAAAATAAAATATATTTTTAAAAATATTTTTTATTATTATTTTTAAAAATAAAAAATATATATTATAAATTAGTAAATTAATCAATTGACTTTAGAAATTTATATGCAACATAATTACATATAATAAAATAGAACGAAAGATAAACAAATAAATAATAAGGATCACTAAATTGAGAATAAAATAAAATATATAAATTTATGAAGAGAATAAAAAATTAGATTAATTAATACATAAATATTGCTTGAATTAAAATTTGCAATTGAAAATATCAAAAAGAAAAATAATAAAATTAAAAAAATACATAGTTATAGAGAGTGATATAAGAAAATATTTAAAATTTACTTTTTGATAAAAAGAAGATGACCACTAAAAAAAGAATAAAAAAAGAAGGTTAAAAATATGAAACTAAGAAGAGGGTTTAAGAGAATAAAGGAGTGGTGACGGCCGAAATTTGAGAATGGGAGAAGATTAAATTTGACTAGGTTAACTAATAGTCAAAATGACAGAAAGATAAAGTAGATTTGAAATTTTAAATAATTGGCCTTAATTTATTTGTCGCGGAGTTATTTAAAATTTAAAATAGAGACACATATCACACACACACACACACATATATATATATATATATATATAATTAAAAAAATTGAAATGAGAGTGGGGCATGTGCCCCCATTGTAGTAAGTAGGTTTGTGTTATTAAAAAAATTGAAATGAGAGTGGGGCATGTGCCCCCATTGTAGTACGTAGGTTTGTGTTTGAGAATAGTCTTTCAGAATTTTATCATAAAGATGTAAGATCTCGTCGTTATCCATTAAGTACAATTGCTTAATTTTATTATTCAATATGATTAACTCTGCACATTATAGAATACTATAAAAATCCAATTAATTTAAAAATTATTAATAATGAAGGACTTTTTATAATTGCAGTTAATAAAAACCCACTCATCATGTTTATCATGGTTCTTTCTCGATACAAAATGTCATTTGAGAGTTCATGCTAACATATATTCTAAACATATTCTTAGTAGAATGACAAATAACCTCGTGATGTATGATCCTAAGGCCCACGACCTTACTTTTTTAATGACATCTACAAAATCTCTATCATCTTGTAAAAGTTCAAGAGCAAAGCATGTATCTCTATAAGTAGCATAAATTATTTCTCCTACTATTCTTATATTTCGAAAATTCATACATTCTTTTTGAGTATTTAAGAGAAGTCATTGGTAATATTCTTAAGTATTTACTATAAAAAAATTGGTTAAGATTCCATTCTAAATTGCTAAATTGATTAGGCTCCATGATTTCAATTATTATGTAGCTACATACACATATAAATTTTTTTTGATAAAGTGCACAATAATAATAAAATTGTATAATTTATAAAGCATTATATTATAGTTGCATAAAGTTATTTAAACATTTATTTTCTAGCATAAATAAATCGAATAAAATGGACATGGAGTACATGCCGTTAAGATTTTAAATTTAAATCATAAAAAAAATAGAAACAAAATTGAATATAAACTCATCATTACTTGTAGGCATATTAGTCATCCTTTCAATTGCAACGCCTTGTTTTCGAGGCAACCACTTCGAAACATCTTCCTTCCAAATAAGTTTGGGCATAAGTTAAACTTTGGGCATAAGGATATGACTTGTTAGCCGCCATCCATCCAAAAAACATAGACTTGTGACAATATCATTCATATGAGAAGTTTCACTATAAATCACAGGTTATTCATCTTTTAAATAGAATAGAAGTTTAATCACAAATGATTCTTTCTCTTGGATTTCGTATCCAAATAAACACTATGCTGCTTCACATGCCGAAATGTATCTACAATCATAGCAGTTCCAAATTTTGTCGATAACTTGTGTTGCTTTTGATGAATCACCAGCATTTTTGTATAGGATAACCATTACACGATTATTGTCCTTGTATACATATTCAAACAAGTACTTGATAGAACTTATTTGGTATTGGTATTCCACATTTATGTGGTACTCGAACTTGAATGACAATTTTGGATTATATGGAACAATGAATTTATTGTCTAGTATATATTCCTTTTTCGTCACAGTTTGACCGTTATCAGTATGCCTATACTTGGAAAATCCAACTTTGTCAATGAGTACTTGCTGTCTAAACTCTTTGGGATAAAACTTTGAATAAGATCTATTCTTCATGCAAGATGAATTGTTGTTGTACGTCTCACATGGACCATGTACCATGTACCATGTACTTTTGAACAACTCCATGTAGATTCGACCTTTCATTTTCATTAGGAATCTTAGTCATTATATGTTTGTCAATGTCATCTGGTGTTTGTTTATTGAACTTATTACTCATGAATAAAAGAATATGTGCAATAGAAACCCTCTCTTTTGAAATTCTATAGTATAAATATCTGAAAATTGAAAAAAGACAAATGAATAAAACATTATCTAATGGATTACCATGTGTTCGTAACACGTAGCAGAAGAAAAGAAAGTAATTCTAAAGATCTATTTTGTGTTTAAACTTTATTTCAATAATATAGATCAGATCTAAATACCTTTGAATGCTTTAGTAAAAACTTTATTTTCTCCTTCGATAGTACGAAGGTGCTATGCATATCCACACCGAGACCATCTCTTGCTATCAACTCCTTGACCAATAGACATTTGATCTAAATTGAGAAACTTCTTGCAACTCTTTGCATACCATAAAATTCTTTTCTAAGAATTAGGCTCACATACGTTTATGCGTGTAGAGGTAAAGGAATAAAATACTTGTGTGTTATTCATCTTATTCCTCTACTTTGGCATACATATATATAATATGAGATTTTTTTATTGATTTTAAATTTGAATCTCAATTCAAATCAAATCATATCTTGTTATTTTAAACTGGAATCTTTTAAATTTATGAATCATATCATAACTCAATTTGAAACAGAATCAATTAGAATCTCATCCAAATTTAGAATTCAAATTTAGAAATAAAATAACCAATTAGTCTCAAATCTCATTTAATATTCTCAATTATCATACTATTATTATATTCTTTATACTAGCAAGAATACAATAATATTCCATTTGAATTAATATAATTATTTATTTTATCAAATTAAAATAATAATTAAATAATTTTGCAGCAAATATTAGAACACTCGTTAGTGTGTGACCCCATAGGTTCAATACTAAGCGGATAGTAAATTAGTCATACTAAATTTACTAATCAATGTTGGCGTCTAGTAACACTCCTTAATGACCTGATAGTATGAAGTAATATATTTTTACTAAGAACCTGAGAAGAACAAAATATAATTCCTTTCATCTTTTCAGATCTTAGTTAACCCTTAGAGTATGAGTTAATTGTTAAACTCTAACTTGCTACCATTATTATAATGAACTGTGAATTACTTAAGAAAATCATTTCTTCATTCATTCAATCCCCTTGGCCAAGGTTTTATGCATCTCAGTCATTATAATCATAGAACTCAAACTCTTTACTGAGAGTTGACGGATTCCTTATTGACTAATCATTAATTCTACAAGTATTTATATCATACCCAATATCTATTCAACTAGAACCCTAAGGTATTAGGTGTCCAAATCAAAGTATAATAAATACGTTGTTAGTTATTATGACAGTCGCAGGTAAAAGAAAACTTTATTACCATGTTCATCTTGAGAGTATCTTATTGACAAATATGCAGTAATTATAACCATTAGAAATTTTCAAATTGAGTCAGTTCAATGGTCATATCTCTATATGCACCATATATATATATATATATATATATATATATATATATAAAATTTAATAAATAAAATCTATTAATCTTCATCCAATGAAGATCATTATATATATCAGGGAGGTCTTCTGCCTTCAATCCAATGGGAGCCACTTCTCTCTTTTTTCTCCCATTCAGGATTACAGGTCATAGTGATAAAATAGTTAGGATATCGTGCATATTTGCAAATCGCAAATGCATCTTTGTATTTATTCATTATGTATCTAGGTATACCAGTAAAAGTACTGGAAAGAATTAATTTTTTGCCAGGCCTTGTAGCATCTATATTCCTGTATAAGACTCAAGCAAACATATGTATTTATCAACCCTTAAATTTGATTGTTTACACTTGAAGAATTTTAACCATTCTAATTCCACCATTGTGTAGGCCATCCACCAGAAACAGTTGGAATAACCTTTTTGATCTCAGAATTAACAGAGATTCTCCCATCTCTTTTTGTAAGCAGAAAGTAAAAAAATTATCGTAAAGTGATTATTTTATGTTTTTTGTAGACTTAGCAGAGATATAATCTGATGTTGCAATACCCAGACAAAATCCTTCCTTCCCATACAAAAACAATAATGGATATTGCAAGGCTAAATAAGATGGATGAAGAATTCGTTGGAGTCTTCTAGATTGACTCTCTATAATAATGTCTCTATCTTTGCTTAGTTGTTCAACATCACCAACAATTACTGCAACCACTACAATTGTTCTGTCATCTGTAGTCCTTTTAATAATCAAGTTAAACTTTATGTCTGTACAATTTTTCTGTTGGTACCTATCCCTTACATAGCGAAAACTCTATGTAAAACTATGATATTTGTCTATCATGTTTTTTAATATAGCCAAAATTTTTCTATTATGCTCATTTATAGCTTCATTGAAATTGCATAGAAGAAGATACAATAAAATTTAAGTTTCTTTCTACAATTAAAAAAAAAACTAAAGTGTTTGACTAATTGCATAAAAGTTATCGAAGTGTGTCTATTCGATTATCAATCTCATTCTCTGTGTCCTAGAGACCTAGATATATAGTTAGAAAAATGTTGACTGTAGACTATTCAAAGGAAGTAGGCTACCAATGTTATGGTAGTTTTGACCCTCAAGTTTAAAGATTGGGGGAATAGTTCAATTGTTCACCACATGGATAACTTTTTGGCCATTAATGCAAAACAAAACATTGAATTAAAGTTCTCTTATATTTTTTAGAAAATGAACACTTCTTTAATCTCCCTTGGTATGAAGCTGAATGAGCTCTAATGCGTGAACATCTTTCCTATCCTTTCTTAGTAAATTCGATATGGATTTGTTGAGTTTTTTATGAGATTTTGGTGTTTTAAACCATCATGAATGCTACTTTGAGTTGTATTGCTATTTTGTTGATTACAGGTAAAATTTGGGCAAGTTTGACAAAGTTCGTGTAGAAAAAAAAAGGATAAAAATAGTTGTTGTCAAGCTGGTGCTAACATCACTACCCTACATTTAGCGCCGCAAGCCTCGAAATGTATACCAGCATTCTGTGAAGATGGCACTAAATGCCACGACTCGGAGTTTAGCTCCAAAGGTCTCGTAATTCGTACAATGATTCTGTTTGGTAGCGCTAAACTTTATTACCCAGCGTTTAATGCCAGGTGCCTCGTAAACTGGGAAAAGTGTGTGATGCCAGGGCATCTAGGCCAGTTTCACTGACCTTTTTTTTACTGTTTTAGGGTAGTTTCATGCATTTTCTTAGTGAATAAGGCAAGTTTTGGATGAAATTACACTTACACCTTGATTCAAGCAACTTTTGTGAACTTTGCATAATTTCATGAGTATTTTGCTAGAATTACATGATAAATTGATGATTCATAATCTCATGACTTTGGCTAGAGCTTTGATGCACTTTAATTGCTTGTTTTTAGGGCAAAGGAAGCAAGGAAGAACCACGTTAGTATTCACGTTAACCTAGTTAACGTGAACACTAACGAGGAATGGTAAAGCTTGCAACGTTAATGAGAAAAGTGATCACCAATAACGCCTGTGAAGCCATCCAAAGCTCACGTTACTTGCCACGTTAACTAAGTTAACGTGGTAGTTAACATAGAAGAAAAAAAAACTCCAACGTTAAGAGAAAACGTGAACACCACTAACGTTGGAGAACTTGGCAATGATCCACGTTAAGAGTCACGTTAACTTAGTTAACGTGAACTCTAACGTGGAAGAGGAAAACAAAAGCCAACATTAGTGACACTCACTTTTGTCACTAACGTTGGACCAACTAGCATTGCCTACGTTAATTTCACGTTAAGACCATTAACGTGAAAGTTAACGTGGAGTTGAGATCAAAGAGCCAACATTAGTGACACTCACTTTTGTCACTAACGTTGGAAGATGGCATCACTACTACGTTAAGAGCCACGTTAACTTAGAGAATTTGGCATTTGGAGCGTTAGTGACAAAGGTGAGTGTCACTAACGCTCTCGAAGGTGAATCACACCTACGTTAAGAGTCACGTTAGCTATACTAATGTGGACTCTAACGTAGGAACAAAGGGGCACTAAGCAACGTTAATGGGAAAAGTGATTCCCATTAACGTTCGCGAAGGGGTACAAGCCAACATTATTGGGAAAAGTGAGTCCCAATAACGTTGGCCAAAATTTGAGAAAGTAACGTTAGTGGTCACGTTAAGACCACTAACGTTGGATTTAACGTGGATATATGAGGGTGGAACGTTAGTGGAAAAAGTGAATGCCACTAACGTTCTCGAACCCACAATGGCACTCAACGTTAAATCTTACTAAATACCCAAAGCCTAATTCATATTTCTCTGCAAGTTGGGCCCACTAAAGATGAGAACTGCTTCAACTCAAGATCCAAAGCCCACATCCAAGACTTGAAGAACTCACTAGAAGATCAAGAGGAGTAGTATATATAGGAGTAGTTTTGAACTATAGAGAAGCTTGGTACTTTTGGGAACTACTCTCTATAGATTTACTTTTCTACACTTTTAGCATGGATTCTTCTTTTCTGCCATTTTTCATTTCTAGAGCTATGAACAACTAAACCCCTTTCATTGGGTTAGGGAGCTCTGTTGTAATTTGATGGATCAATTATAGTTTTCATTCTTCTTCTTCTTTCTTTTCTCTTGATCTTACTAGAAAGCTTTCGATCTTAATTCAATTGGTTAGTTGTCTTGGAAAATAAACTCTCCATAATTGGATCTCCTTTGAGCCTTGGAAAAGGGATGAGGAGATCATGCTAGAAATGCTTTCTCATGTTGGACCAAATTGGGGTTTTGGGGCAGATATAGTGACATGTAATTCTCCCAACACTTTGATTTAGAAATACATGTGGTATAATCAGTGACCACACTTCATCTCTTTCCATGAGCAATTAAATCAAGGAATTAGGCAATTGTTCAAGTTTAGAGAGATTGGATTGTCAAGGAATTGGGATCCAATCACTTAAGATTGCCAAGGAGATCAATGAATGCATTGATTGAGGAAGAGATGAGAACGAACTTGATCCGGAGAAGGCAACATCTCCTGAACCCAATGATTTTCCCATTTCTGATCTTACCCATTCTCTTTACTTTCTGCCATTTAATTTCATGCTCATTACCCCAATTCCCCATTTAAGATTCTGCACTTTAATTTCTGTTATTTACTTTCCAGTCATTTAAATTTTTGCATCTCAATCTAAATTCTGTTTAGCTCAACTAGCATATTCTTCTAACTAAAGTTGCTTGACCAATCAATCCTTGTGGGATTCGACCTCACTCTATTGTGAGTTTTACTTGACGACAATTCGGTATACTTGCCAAAGGGAAATTTGTTGAGAGACAAGTTTTCATGCATCAGTGTTCTGTCTTGGTGGCGCTAAATGCTAGTACTCGGCGTTTAGCGCTAGGCCCATGTTGAGCAAATTCACAGAAGACAATTTTTGGTTTTTTTTATTTAAATTTTGAATTAAGAAAAGATATTATTAGGTTTTAGAATTTTAATTTTGTATTAATTAGGATTAGATATAAAAGGAGAAAAGATTCAGCCCTTCGGAGTTCGGGCTCTCTTCTTTTCTTCTTCCTCATTCTGCACTTTTACACTTTTTACTCTAGGTCTTTCTCTGAGTCATGAACAACTAAACCTCCATTGTTAAGGTTAGGAGCTCTGTTTATTTTAATAGATTAATACTATTGTCATTCTACTCTCAATCAATGCATTACTTTAAATTCAAGGATTGATTTCGTTCTTCATACTAGGAATTAGAATATATTGGAAGAGAATTCTTTTTCTATTTAAATTCTTGTTGAATCTTGAAAAAATTATATCACTAGAATTACAGCTTGAAATTAATTCCTCACAACTCTCTAATTATCTGGATTTAACGTAATATGTGACACATATATTTGCCTCATTTTTGGGTACTTAGGATTTGTGTGGTTCATGAACTTGAATTGGACTTAACTTTCTAATTTAAATTAAGTGACCAAAGAATTGGCAATTGATTTGGGTTAGAAGAGATTAAATTACTAAGGAATTAGGATTTAATCACTTAAGATTTTCCATGAATTGAATCTTTGAATGATTAAAGTAGTTGATAAGAATTATTAATCTAAAAATTTAAACATCTCCAAAGCCATAACTATTTTCTCATATTATTTTTACCAACCATTCACAATTTGTTTTCTTGCACTCTCTGATTTACTGTTTTATGCTATTTGAACTTGAAACCACTCATTTTAGCATGTCTAACTAGCCTAATCACTCAACTATTGTTGCTTAATTCATTAATTCTCGTGGGAGCGACACTCATTCACCTGAGTTATTACTTGGTACGACCTGGTGCACTTGCCGGTTAGTTTGTGGTATTCAAAATCTGCATTAAGTTTTTGGCGCCGTTGTTAGGGATTAACTGTGATTGACAACTACCCGTTGTTTGATTACCTAGATTAGACTTTTTTCTGAATTTATTTTTGCTTATTTTTCTACCTTAATTTTTGAAATTCCTTTTTATATTTTCCTTTTAGTTTTACTCATTTTATTTTCTTATTTTCCCTCATTAGTTTCGAATTTTTTGCTTCAATATCTTTCTTTATTTTCGAAAATTTTCTTCCATTAATTCTCTTCACTCTGACTTAGAGATTCTCATTTTTTCTTGTTTTCTGTTTATTTATGTTTAGGAACAGGGATAAAGAACATCTTCTTAATTTTGATCCTAATATTGAAAGGACTGTTAGAAGACGCTAACAGCAGGCTAGAGCTTATAGAGCTGCTAAACGTCTCGAGGACAATTCTGAAGAAGAAATTGAAGAAATCTCTATGGAACCAAACAACAATAACAATATTGCTATTCCTAATGCTCCTGAGCAACCTAGAAAAACTCTTGGCTCTTACACTGCTCCAAATCCCACTTTCTATGATAGCAGAATTGTTGTACCCCCTGTGAATGCTAATAATTTTGAGTTGAAGCCCCAACTCATTACTTTGGTGCAACAAAACTGTCAGTTTCATGGATTTTCACAGGAAGACTCGAACTTATTCATCTCTAATTTTCTACAGATTTGTGATACAGTCAAGACTAATAGAGTCCATCCTGATATTTATCGGTTGTTGCTCTTTCCGTTCGCTGTATAGGATCAAGCCAAGCAGTGGCTTAATACACAACCCAAGGAGAGCCTAGATACATGCGACAATGTGGTAAGAAGATTCTTGACTAAATTCTTTCCACCTCAGAGGCTAACCAAGATGAGGACCGATGTTCAGACCTTCAGGCAATAAGAGGGTGAATCTCTCTATGAAGCTTGGGAGAGATACACGGTTATACTTAGAAAATGTCCTCTCGATAAGTTTCTGAACTGGATACAATTGCAAATCTTTTATGATGGGATTACTCAGGTCACTAGGACTTCTTTGGATAATTCTGTAGTAGGATCTCTACACAGAAAGCTTGCACAAGTTACGAGGCTTGTGGAGCTAAACATCGGGTTGTGGCATTTAACACCAGCTTGACAACAACTATTTTTCTCCATTTTTCTGTATGAACTCTGTCAAACTCGCTCGAGCTTTATCTGTAATTTACAAAATAGCAAAACAACTCAAAGTGGCATCCATAATGGCCTAGAATAACAAAATCTCATAAATATTCAACAAATCCACATCGAAATTGCTAAGAGATGCTCACCCATTACAATACTAAACTTAAATTATTGCTTGTCCTCAAGCAACTGAAAACATTGTAAAGCTTAGATGTGACTTTTCCTGAGAGTTGAGTTTTCAATTAAGCACCTATCTATTTTCTGAGTGGGGTTTATGACACTGTGATTCTGAATAGTTTTGGAATCTCACTGTCCCTAGCAGATTCAGAAATGTCAATATCATCCAGAACTAAAATCTAGATAATGTCATGAATTTTCTTTATTTTAATCTCCAATTAATCCTTGAACACAATATTTTCTTTTCCTTTCTTTGGTGCTTTGCACCTTGAGTTTAGCCGTGACTCTAAATATTTTGTCTTAAGTTTTGCTCGACACAGAAACATCACAAGCACTTAACTAGGGAGCTCTTTCAGCTCTAATTTTTCTATTAATTCTTCTCAGTTAGTGGTGCTCAAAGCCTTTGGCTTCTCTTTATTTGCACTTAACTTTAACTTTATGTGCTCTGTCTCAAGAGTTCCTTGACACATTCACACCACAAGTATATAGCTAGAAAAATAACTCTTCGAGCTTTGATCATTTTTTTTACCCTTCCTAGCCATTGATTCTCAGAGCCTTGGGCCTTGCTCTTTATTTCTTTTTCTTGCTTTTTCTTTTGTTTCAAGGATGTTGACTCACGAGGAATAGTAATTTAGAGAAGTGTTATGAATTCTCTAAAAATAAACAAGAAGTTGATCCTTGAAACAAAAGAAACAAGAAAAAGAAAATAAAGAGTAAGGCCCAACACTTTGAGCATCAATGGCTAGGAAGGTTAAAAATGATCAAAGCTCAAAGAGTTATTTTCCTAGTTATATACTTGTAGTGTGACTGTGTCAAGAAACTCTTGAGACAGAGCACTTAGAGTTAAAGCCAAGTGCAAATAAAGAGAAGCCAAAGGCTCTGAGCACCACTGACTGAAAAGAATCAATAGAAAAAATAGAGCTCGAAGGGTTTTCCAGTTAAGTGGTTGTGGTGTTTCTGTGTCGAGTAAAGCTTGAGACAAAATATTTAGAGTCATGGCTAGGATCAAAGTGCCAAACACCAAAGAAAAGAAACAAAATGCTGTGTTCAAGGATTAATCGGATGTTAAAAGAGAGAGAATTCATAACATTATCCGGATTCTAGTTCTGAATGATATTGGCGTTCCTGAGTCTCCAAGAGACAGTGGGATGCCAAAACTGTTCATGATCACAGTTTCATCAACCCCATTCAGAAGATAGATAGGTGCTTAATTGAAAACTCAATTCTTAGGCAAACCCATATCTCAGGTTTTCATTGTTTTCAGTTGCTCGAGGACAAGCAACAATTTAAGTTTGGTGCGTGATGCATGAGCATCTTTCCTATATTTTCTTCGTAAATTCGATGTGGATTTATTGAGTTTTTATGAAATTTTTGTGTTTTAGACCATCATGAATGCTACTTTGAGTTGTATTTCTATTTTGTTGATTACAGATAAAATTCGGATGAGTTTAAGAGAGTTCGTACAGAAAAAAAGGGATAAAAATGGTTGCTATCAAGTTGGCACTAAACGCCACTACCCGGCGTTTAGCTTCGCAAGTCTTGTAATTCGTGCAATGATTCTGTTTGGTGGTGCTAAACGCCACTACCTGGCGTTTAGCGCCAGGTGCTTCGTAAACTGGAAAAAGTGTTCTATCTTGGTGGCACTAAACGTCGAGCCTAGAAAAAGCATTTTGTCTTGGTGGTGCTAAACAAACGCTCGGCGTTTAGCGCCAGGCCCGTGTCAAGTAAATTCATGGAAGACAATTTTGGTTTTTTTTAATTTAATTTTTGAATTAAGAAAAGATATTATTAGGTTTTAGAATTTTAATTTTGTATCAATTAGGATTAGATATAAAAAGAAAAAAGATTCAGCCTTTCGAGCTCTCTTCTCTTCTTATTCTTTTTTCTCATTTTGCACTTTTACACTTTTTACTTTAGGCCTTTCTTTGAACCATGAGCAACTAAACCTCCATCGTTAAGGTTAGGAGATCTGTTTATTTTAATAAATTAATACTATTTTCATTCTACTCTTAATCAATGCATTGTTTTAAATTCAAGGATTAATTTCGTTATTCATCTTAGGAATTAGAGTATATTGGAAGAGAACTTTTTTTCTATTTGAATTTTTGTTGAATCTTAGAAAAGTTATATCACTAGAATTACAACTTGAAATCAATTCCTCACAACTCTCTAATTATCTGGATTTAACGCAATATGTGACAGATATAATCGCCTCATTTTTTGGTACTTAGGATTTGTGTAGTTCATGAACTAGAATTAGACTTAACTTTCTAATTTAAATTAAGTGACCAAGGAATTAGCTGTTGATGAGCGGATAATTTATACGCTTTTTGGCATTGTTTTTAGATAGTTTTTAGTAAGTTTGAGCTACTTTTAGGGATGTTTTCATTAGTTTTTATGTTAAATTCACATTTCTGGACTTTACTATGAGTTTGTGTGTTTTACTGTGATTTCAGGTAAATTCTGACTGAAATTGAGGGATTTGAGCAAAACTCTGAAGAAGGCTGACAAAAGGACTGCTGATGCTGTTGGAATCTGACCTCCCTGCACTCGAAATGGATTTTCTGGAGCTACAGAACTCCAATTGGCGCGCTCTCAACGGCGTTGGAAAGTAGACATCCAGGGCTTTCTAGCAATATATAATAGTTCATACTTTATTCGAAGAATGACGACGTAACTTGGCGTTGAACGCCAAGTTCATGCTGCTGTCTGGAGTTAAACGCCAGAAAAACGTCATGATCCGGAGTTGAACGCCCAAAACACGTCATAACTCGAAGTTCAACTCCAAGAGAAGCCTTAGCTCGTGGATTGATCAAGCTCAGCCCAAACATACACCAAGTGGGCCCCGGAAGTGAATTTATGCATCAATTACTTACTCATGTAAACCCTAGGAGCTAGTTTATTATAAATAGAACTTTTTACTATCATATTATCATCCTGGATTGTATTTTGAATCCGGTGATCACGTTTTGGGGGCTGGCCATTCGGCCATGCCTGAACCTCTTTCACTTATGTATTTTCAACGGTGGAGTTTCTGCACACCATAGATTAAGGGTGTAGAGCTCTGCTGTACCTCAAGTATTAATGCAGTTCTATTTTCTTTTATTCAAATCTCTCTTATTCTTATTCCAAGATATTCATTCGTACCCAAGAACATGATGAATGTAATGATGAAAGTGACGATCATTATCATTCTCACTTATGAACGCACGTGATTGACAACCACTTCCGTTCTACATGCAACAGAGCTTGAATGCGTATCTCTTAGATTCCCCAACAGAATCTTCGTGGTATAAGCTAGATAGATGGCGGCATTTATGAGGATCCGGAAAGTCTAACCTTGTCTGTGGTATTCCGAGTAGGATTCCGGTAATGAATGACTGTGACGTGCTTCAAACTTGCAAGTGCTGGGCGTTAGTGACAGACGCAAAAGAATCAAGGGATTCTATTCCAGTAGGCGCAGGAACCAACCAGTGATTAGCCGTACTGTGACAGAGTGCGTGAGCATAGTTTTCACTGCGAGGATGGGATGTAACCATCAACCATGGGTGATGCCTCCAGACGATTAGCCGTGCGAGTGACAGCCGCATAGGATCATTTTCCCGAGAGGATTGAAAGTAGCCACCGCTGATGGTGAACCCCTATACACAGCTTGCCATGGAAAGGAGTAAGAAGGATTGAGTTGAAGCAGGAGAATAGCAGGCGTCCTTGAGCATATAGTATCTCCATTCGCTTATCTGAAATTCCCACCAATGAATCTGCATAAGTATTCTATCCCTTTTATTTATTTTATTTATCCAATTTAATTCCATTTGACTCTATGATTCCACTCACTAACTGAGATCTACAAGATGACCATAGCTTGCTTCATACCAACAATCTCTGTGGGATCGACCCTTACTCGCGTAAGGTTTATTACTTGGACGACCCAGTACACTTGCTGGTTAGTTGAACGGAGTTGTGAATTCAAATAAAGACAATTATTGAATAAATCCATACAAGTACAAAGAATAGTGATCACAATTTCGTCCACCAAGTTTTTGGCGCCGTTGCCGGGGATTGTTCGAGTATGGACAACTGACGGTTCGTCTTGTTGCTCAGATTAGGTAATTTTCTTTTCAAAAATCTTTTTCAAAAATTTTTCTTTTATTTTTCGTTTTTCAAAAAAAAATGTTTTTCGAAAAAAAAATAAAATAAAAAATACAAAAAAATTAGAAAATCATAAAAATCAAAAAAATATTTTGTGTTTCTTGTTTGAGTCTTGTGTTAATTTTTAAGTTTGGTGTCAATTGCATGCTTTTAAAAATTTTCTTGCATTTTTTCGAAAATTTCATGCATTCATAGTGTTCTTCATTATCTTCAAGTTGTTCTTGACAAGTCTTCTTGTTTGATCTTGATGATTTCTTGTTTTGTGTCTTTTGTTGTTTTTCATGTGCATTTTTGTATTCATATTTTTCATGCATTAAAGATTTCTAAGTTTGGTGTCTTGCATGTTCTCTTTGCATCAAAAATTTTTCAAAATTATGTTCTTGATGTTCATCATGATCTTCAAAGTGTTCTTGGTGTTCATCTTGACATTCATAGCATTCTTGCATGCATCTTGTGTCTTGATCCAAAATTTTCATGTTTTGGGTCATTTTCGTGTTTTTCTTTAAAAATTCAAAAATCAAAAAATATATTTTCCTTATTTTCCTCCAAATTTTCGAAATTTTGGGTTGACTTGGTCAAAAAATTTTTAAAATTAGTTGTTTCTTACAAGTCAAGTCAAAATTTCAATTTTAAAAATCTTATCTTTTCAAAATCTTTTTCAAAAATCATATCTTTTTCATTTTTTTATAAATTTCGAAAATTTCAAAAATATTTTTCAAAATATTTTCAAAATCTTTTTCTTATCTTTATATCAAATTTTCGAAAATTAGCTAACAATTAATGGGATTGGTTCAAAAAATTTGAAGTTTGTTACTTTCTTGTTAAGAAAGGTTCAATCTTTAAGTTCTAGAATCTTATCTTGTAGTTTCTTGTTAGTTAAGTCAATTTTAAAATTATATCTTTTTATCTTTTATCTTATCTTTTTCAAAAATTTTATCTTTTTCAAAATTTGATTTCAAAATATCTTATCTAACTTCTTATCTTCTTATCTTTTTCAAATTTTGATTTCAAAACTTTTTCAATCAACTAACTAACTTTTTGTTTGTTTCTTATCTTTTTCAAAACCACCTAACTACTTTTCCCTCTCTAATTTTCGAAAATATCTCCTCTCCTTTTCAAAAATTCTTTTTGTTTTAAATTTTAATTTTAATTAAATTTTGTCTTTGATTTTCGAAAATTACTAACCTCTTTTTCAAAAATTATTTTCGAAAATTTCTCTTCTCTTCTCTTCTTCTATTTAATTAATTAATTACTAACACTTCTCTTCACCTCTCTTCATCTAAGAATCCGAACTTCTTGTATCCCTTGTATTTGGATTCTTCTACCCCTTTCTTCTTCTACTAACATAAAGGAATCTCTATACTGTGACATAGAGGATTCCTCTTTCTTTTCTTGTTTTCTTCTCTTTCATATGAGCAGGAACAGGGAAAAAGGCACTCTTGTTGAAATTGATCCAGAACCTGAAAGGACTCTGAAGAGAAAATTAAGAGAAGCTAAATTACAACAATCTAGAAACAACCTTTCAGAAATTTTCGAACAAGAGAAGGACATGGCAGCCGAAAATAATAATAATAATAATGCAAGGAGAATGCTTGGTGACTTCACAAAGCCAACGTCCAAGTTTGATGGAAGAAGCATCTCCATTCCTGCCATTGGAGCCAATAACTTTGAGCTTAAGCCTCAACTAGTTGCATTAATGCAACAAAACTGTAAGTTTTATGGACTTCCATCTGAAGATCCTTATCAGTTTTTAACTGAGTTCTTGCAGATCTGTGAGACTGTAAAGACGAATGGAGT